>NC_087063.1:71852081-71915454 GCF_963678635.1 Symsagittifera roscoffensis | reverse complement strand
TACAAAAATTTTGTTTTCAATTTCAAAAAAAGTGACCATAAACTTGTAGTAAATATAGATAAAAACACACTTCTTTGGAGATCTGATTTTTTGGACTGGCCTGTATCTGACTTCAATAAAATTTGTGATTTTAAATCATTCTGATAGCGTACTCATAAGAGCAAGTTTTTTGCCTCAGATCAATTTGGCTGTTTTTAAAAATTTAATCGGACAAAATACATTGCAAGCTAGTTATCCCAAATTGAGTAACAATGATGTAAGTAGTGATATAATCAAGCTTTGCAAAAATAACAGGGGGAAAGTTATATCAATTTCGAATTATGGGCATTAAAGATCTCCATTTTGTATGATTGTAAGTTTCTGTTGAAAATTGCATTTCAACAATTCAAAATTTGTCTGCAAAAACAAACCGCGAGCAAAAGTTCCATATTTTTGTTCAAAAATTGGAAACGTAAATTGAAAAACATAGCTCTTGTCTGCAGAAGCAATTGACTTTTATTTACATAAATCGATCATTTTCCTTTGATAGTTTTCCTAAGACAGTTCTTTAAGGTCAACTTTTATTTAACATTCTGAAACCATCATTGAGACAATTTTATTCTTAATCTAAGAGGTTTTCTTCAAAATATTGAAATTTTTTTTTAAAGTTTAATTTGTTGAAGATTTGGCCCAGCAAATTGATCAAAAAACGAATGAGTTCAAACTAAGACCAGTGTCTCAGCGTAGTGAGCACTTAGTGTCCATTTCATGTATTAGTCGAAAAACTAGCTCAAACTTAAATTTGAATCAAGTTTTAAACTGATTCATGAAATAATCAATTAACGCATCCGCATTTAAGAAAAGTGAAAACAAATCGATAATAATGGATTTTCGTGGTCTAAAATGTTGTAAATATAATCGATTCCATGTTATGTTCAGACAACAAAATTGGACTATAAATGGATTTAATTCCAATTTTTCTCACCAAAATAAAATGCATTATAATTCATTTCGAATTCAATATAATGGATTTTAAAATAAGTAGGAAATCACATTAAAATGCCACTGAACCCCCTGAACACAGCCCCCCCCCCCCTACCTGAACACCCTACCCCCACCTGAACACGCCCCTTACAACCTGAACCCACATCCCCCTCCACAGCCCCCCCCCCCCACTTGAACCCAAACGCTAGGGGGGGTAATGTTGAGTAACGTAAGAAACTAGCAAAAATATCAAAGTAAGGTAGAAAAAAATTAAATTGAACAACAAGTAACAAGTAACCAACGTAACCAACTTTAGTAAAAATTGACTAAAATGGATGAAAAAAGGATTCTGTTGCCTCAAAAACTAGTAATATTATAATCCATTTTTAAATGATTATAATCGATTAGTTTTCACTTTTGTGGACACTGACAAAGAAACTCAATTATGATCGATTTTTATTCATGGAACTCCAATGCGGGCATAGTATGCTCAGACACAGGCTTTAGCTTCATCTGCTTTGTAGTTTGATCAAACCATTGATCAAAAATTTTTACCGAACTAATTAGGCAGTTATCCAGCTCACCAAGATTAGATTTACAAACTGGCTTGATCAACTGGTGGAAGACTGAAGACTGGCGTAATGACTACTTAGTAGAAGGAAACGAAGTTGAACTTTGCACTGGTTGTAAAAAAGAAGAAAAAATTAGCAATTCAACACTCATCTGGAAGCACTTATTAAACTCTTGTAAAGAATGAAAACCAAATTTTGGGTGCATCTGGTGACAGAATATTGTGTAATTGCAAAATTCAACTCAATTTCACTGTTAAAACAGAATATGCGTGTTTCAGGTTGGAGCCTTGAAGATTCTGGGTGCCGCCATTCTGGGTGCCGCCATGAAGATTCTGGGTGCCGGAAGCTTAAAAATAATAAATTATGCAAAAGTTTTCTTTCTCTTCAATTTATACACCCCACGCTCTGCAGTAGACAAATTTGGAATCCGATACATATCTGTTGACATATTTTCAAACCGGTAACGTCCTAGTTAGAGAAAATGTCTTCCCTGATGCACTTTGGAGTTATTTAATTTTCCGCGTACACTTTGATGGCACCGAATTATATGGCGTTAAATATTCTAAATTGACAAATTTTCTAGCCCAATAAACTAACAAAAAACAAAACAATAAAAACAGGTAAAAATTTTATGAATTTGATTTTAGGACATCAGTTTTTTTTTCAGATTATTGAAAAAATCCTATCAAAAAAGATCATCCAAAAACTCGAAATTGTCTGGAGAAAAAAAGTCTTCTTTTTTTGAAACGGAACAAAATCAAGTAATGTGGCAGTTAAAAATACCGCATTGCTTACAAGTTTAGGAGATAGTGATTGTTGCACAGATATTGCCTTAATGCATCTGCTAAGGGTTTTGAATTGATTTTTGACATAACGGTTTACAATAGTCATTGAATTTAAACTGCACATACTTTTCCCACTTAGTTTTTACAGCCTAAAGCAATGGAGTTTGCGCCTAATTGTCACTATTGGCTCTATGCACAACTAGCCGGAGTTTAATTTGACGAGTATTTCAACGTTAAGTTTTTTCGGAATTTCGTAATGAACGTTACGGAATAGTTGTTCACTGATTTTTTATCTTCAAACGAGTTTCGACTTTAACTAGCCGTTTTTGACAAAACTTTTTAATCATTAAAATACATAATTGTCTTGAGCTGAAATTTAAAAAGATATTTCCCCTGTGATTAATGTTCGAAAAATTATGAGGGCTTCATGATTGTATTTTGTCCATTAACACGTAAGCGGAGATTTAATCCGTCTTAGAAATCGTTCTAAATTGGCCAAAGGAAGCTTTTTTTACCATTTGGTTAGAGGAAGCTTATTTGCCATAGCAAATGAGCTTCCTTCAGCCAATTTGGGACAATTTCTACAACGGATTAAATCTCCGCTTACGCGTTAATGGGCCATTTTTCCTTTTTTGTAAAGTTCAGTTTAATTTTCTTTTTCTTTTTTGAAAATATTTATGGGGGTTTAAAGATTGCCATTTTGGCCAATTTGGATAATTAGCGCGCGATATATTTCGCGCTACTAACTCGTAAGCGTAGATTTAATCCGTTTAGATGTTCCAAATGGGTTGACCAAAGCTTATTCGCCGTCTTTGATTGGTTATTACGAGCAAAGTCTATCAATTTGTGCTTTATATGGCGTGTGGGTAATAATTTTTACAAAAATCTTCAAATTTAGAAAAAAAGAGTTTTTTTTGTTACATTTAGTTTTTTCATATTATTTTTGCTCCTTAATTTAAAAGGAAGTCAGAATCTTGTTTTGCTTGCGCCTGATTTTGAAATTTTTGGTGCTTTTTTCAGCGGCGTTTATGATCTTATTTAAAGTCAAATTAATGCAATAGTAAAGCTCTTTTGAGATTTTGAAATCTCAGTCCTGATCCAATCGATTTATTAAACATTTTTTTAATAAATTAGGTTACGAGAAATTGAAAGTCTCAAAATCTGTGATCTGCAGTGATATTTGATGGCAAAATCAAGAAGTAGTGGTTATTCGGCAACATATGGACCAGAAAATATAAATGCGGAGAGCGGCCCTTGTTTTGGCGACAATGGCAGCAATCTATTCATGACTGAGCGTAGTAGTTAATAAAGCAGCGAGATGTCAATAAGGATTTCTGATTGGGGGAGCATCACGGTACAAACAAGAGGTAAATTATTGTTTTTCTAGTTTTCTTTTTTTTTCATTTGGCCAATTTTTTATTTTTCAAAATTGAAACGTGTTGATCAAAATTTTGCTGCTTTTTGTTTTGCTTCTGGTTATTGGCCGCAAAGGGTTGTCAAGGTAGTTCGAGCCAAAAAAAACCAATCGTGAACATCTTGAAAAGTGCGGATTCAGACTTTGAGTACAGTGCTGGTTTAAACTATCCATACAAAACGCATAAAACTTGAAAACTGAAACGCGTTTTTTTAACCTAAATTTGGTCTGAATTAATGTGAAGACGATGAAGACAAATCTTGAGGATATTTCAAGCGGATTTAGTGTGGTGAAGCTGATTTATCAAAACTCCGGCCCAAAATTTTATGCCCAAAAACGGATTATTTTTCAACCTTTTTAGCTAAACCAAACGGTTCAATTACTAGAAAAACTAAACCAAAATGAGCATTTTCTCTTATATGAGGAGGAGTATAATTTTTAAGAACTTGCACATAACGTTGAAAAATTGCATAAAGTATAAAGGGCAAATTTTTGGATATCAAACAATTATAAATCTTTCATGCAAATTTTTGAGATTATGCCTTTCTTTAATTTAGCTGTACTTTATTAGTTGCTCAGTTTGATATCTTTTTTTCATGAATTGACCAGGTAAGTTAATCGTAAATTTTGGGCCGGAATATTTAAGAAACCTATTTAGCCCATTAAGTCATCGTCATTTTGCAGCTATGGTAAACCCAGATTGAGTAAAACGCGTTTAATTTTTCAAGTTTTATGCATTTAGTCGGTATAATTTGAATCAGCATTATACTGAATCTTAATGATTCCTCAATAAATTCTGAATCTCTCTGAAGTTTTTTCTGCTTTTTTAACAGAGCCCAACATTTGCTTATAATACAAAAGTTCGTCACTCCGTGAAATCCACTTCAAGAATCTTTTTGAGCGGTTAGAAATCCTGAATCTTAGGCTTGAGTTGACTCAAAAGCTAATTTATAGTTTTTTACAGCCAAATAAGACTTGTTGTTCCGACTTTTGTAATGAAAATAACGGAATATTTATGCTCGGACGGTTTTTTTCCAGCAATTTTCGACTCTTTAGCTCGCCATTTTTGACGAATCTTTTTCATATCATTCAAAAAGTATTGTTGTTCGAAGCCTAAACTTGAAAAGATATTTCACCTGTGTTCATGTTTTGTAAAGTTATGTAGTTTACCGATTGCCATTTTGGCCCTTTTGGGACATTTAGCGCGATATGTTTGGCGCTATTAACGCGTCAGCGGAGATTTAATCGGTCTTAGAAATGGTTCGAAACTGATTGAAAGAAGCTTGTTTGCCATAATTGATTTGTTACTAGGAGCGAAGTTTATCACATTGATTTTTATATGTTTAAAAAAATGGTTGAAAAAAACTTATTTGCCATATTTGAATTTTGAATAAGAAAAAAAATCTATTACTCAGTACTTTATCTCATTGTGGCAAAATCTATCACTGTGTGGGGTAATGATTTTCACAAAAAGTCTCTAAATAAAAAAAAATCGTTTTATTTTATTACATTCATTTTGTTCATCTTAATACTGCTCCAGAGACCTTAAATGGCGGGAACATTGCCCTGATACAAGTAGTCTGGTTGATAATGGTGTTTGGTTGAAGTTGTTTATCAATTTTTGACTAACGAGTTGCTTTATCAGCCCAGCAGTACATAGTGAACAATTTCGGGTTACAAAGAAACTGTTTTTTTTTAAGTTCACTGCTGATGACTTAACAAGATATTTCAAGAAGAATAGTTTCAGCGGCAAGCAAAGGTAGTTCTAAGCAGCATTTCAAATCCAACAAATGTTTAATGCCAAATAAGTTTAGTGCCAGGCAAAAACTAATAAGTTCAATGACTTGAATTTGAACCAGTTTTGATTTCTTTGTTACGAAAGATAAACGTGGTAAGAGTCATCTGAATGCGGGTTATCATTTTTTTCTTTACAAAACCGGATATGCTTTTTTTTGCCATAGACTATCGATTTTCTACAGCTCCGAAACTACACTAGTAGACAACATTGAATGCAAATTTAATGTTTCAATCTTTGTAGCATCTTTTTTTCAGCTACCATCATTACGAGGCCAAACTGTGCATTTTGTGAATTGCAAGCGGGTTCCGCATCAGGCAAAAAACTGATTTGTACCTGATTTGTAACTGATTTGAACCTATCCAGTGCACAATTTGGCCTCTTAATGATTTAAAGCAACATTTCCCAATATTTTCATCAATCCTCCTAATCGGACTAAGAGAAATTGATCTGTGCTGCCCTCTAGGACAGTATGCAAATTCGGTTTTTAGTTTTTTCTAGTGTATTCCGGGGTTTGATTGTCCTTTTTTCAGTATCTGATGTGGAACCTTTCTCAATTAAATGAACTAAGAAAAATTTCACATTATTTTGGTGTTCACCAAATTTCTAACGCAGCCTAAGAGACATAATTTTCCCTCCATCAAGATATCAGTTTTTGGTTTCAAAAACCGACCATTTTTTAACAAGTCTATGCATAGGACCCCGCTTCTAGTGTATGCAGTATTTTCCTCAGCCTGCGTAATATATCTCAAGAAAAAGCAGGATTTGTTGGAAGTCTCACTCTGAATATAACATAAATGTCCGCAAAAATTGTATTACATAGCTTTTAGGACTTTGATTCAAAACTTTATGTTTAAATTTTTTAAAGATATTCAGAAGCCGAGTGAGCGAAAGTGGTTATATTTCTGTATTACACACTAGTGGGCAAACTTAAGTGCATAATAATGTTTTTTTATTCTCTAAAACGCATTTTCATTGTCCAATTTTGACAACATTTACTTCATATTTCAGCAAACATTTTACAAAGGCCAGGAGTAAATGATCCCTCGATGAAACTGTCAAAATTTTGTTCCAAAGACTTATCAATGTAATTCTTCTGAAAATTCCAGGTTTCCTTATCTCAATCTGCGTGAAAACGTAAACATCCGGTTTTAGGAAATTTTTCACTCGATTAATTCAATTTTCTCGCTGAGAATGTTGGACATCGCATATTGACAAACTAGAGCAGATGAGGAAACATGGCATTTTCAGACCAGGAATACCTAGATGAGACTTTGAAACCAAGTTTTGATAGTTGCATAAAGGGTAGCTCTGATCATTTAATCTTGGTCTGTGTACATTTGGAACTAACGTTGGAACGATTTGTTTTCCAAAATAGACATTGCAAACTGATATTTTAGAGATAAAAAAACATGCGCTTAATTTTGTCCACTAGTGTAGTGAAAACCAATATTCTACTGAGCCAATCAGATTGCAGATTCTAATTTTTTGCTAACTTGACGCAAGATTTCCTGTTTTTTTAGTTTAAAAAGTTTACAGATTCTGATCAGAATTGCAAGAAGGTGATTTAAAACGTCCTATTTGTTACAAGCAGAATAAAACCTATTTTTTAAGATTAAAAAGTTCACAGTTTCTGATCAGAATTGCAAGGATGTGATTTAAAACGTCCTATTTGTTACAAGCAGAAAATGATTACATGTTTTAAAACTGAAAACTAGAGTAGTTTAAAGAAGCTTTGATGGGTAATACTTAAATTGTCCAGTACATTTACCGAATCAACCAAGAACAATTTCGCAAAAGAATTTTGTTCCTTCATCATTACCAAGAGCAACTTTCCAAGCATAAAGTTATTACATTTTCATATATTCATGCTCTTTTTCTTGAGTTGAAATTTTTTGCTGAAAAAAATAACGGATCTAGATAGTTCAAAACACAAAAAAAAGCTAACGAAACCTAGAAAAACATTGGTCAAATGTGGTAACTAGTATCGCCCTCATATGTACATTAAACCAATTTTTGATTGTTTTGAAAAAAAAGTCTAATTAATGTCCAAAAAACTGTTCTTACCTCAAGTTATTTGAAACTCCATTAAAATTTTGTGATACTGCTCAAGAGATGCTGATCTAAATCGTAATATAAAAAACAGCTGAACTTATTTCTACTGACTGGATTATAAGGTTTGAAAAATTTTTTTTTCTAGTCCTAATTTAGTTTTCAAATGTTTTAAATTAAGATAGTGGCAACTTGTAATCGGTCAAAGAGTTTCAATAAGGTAAAAACTAGTTTTTACCTGCAATATCGAAAAATTTTATGCTCAAAAACTTGTCATTCAAAAACTAAAAAACTCCTTCTAAAGGTTGAGTTGCGTTATTTTTTTGTTCCTTGAATAAAATTACTGCTTGCAGACTTAGTATTAAACAATTAGATGCGAAAAATATCTGGCACTGCCATTTTCATTATACGGCTAGCAGAGTAAATTCTGCGCAATTCTATTCGTTGTTTGAGCCACATCGCCAAATTTTGAAAACTATCTTTGTTTCAATTGAATTTCTGGCGAACTTTAAAAATATTTGACTGTGTTTTAGCTTTAACTTGTTCTATTATATTGTTTTAAAATCTGACTATTGTTCTAATATCTGACTGTGTTTTAGCTGTAATTTGAATAAAATAGTTATTTTATACGGTTTTATCACTACATTTTAGGTAAATCTTGATATAAAATTTAAGTTTAAAATATTTTGTTCTCAAAACTTAAAATATTACTGATTAAATTAAAAACGGTTACAATTGACTAGAATAGAAAATACTTTGTCAGTTTTTTTTTTAAAAATTGCTCACTTTTGACATTTTTTGAGCTACTCAGTGCCTCTTCAGCTTATATACTTAAATACTACTCAACATCAAACTAATTTTGCAAATTAGTATCCCTGAGATAAACCTATCATATTCTCTTACCGTCCGTCCCCCCACTTAAACGCGGGAGTGCGAATTAATGGAAGGGTATGGGGTAAGAGGGGGAGAGTAAATGAGAGTGTGGCTGGCAATTAAAAATCAGTAAAAGAAAAAAAATTTAAAAGTTGGTACTTTTATATACCTGCCAGATTTTAAAATCAACTTAATAATTGCAATGTCAAGTTATGAAAATTTGAAAACGTGTTTATAAGGGTTTAGGCTTTTAAAGGAAATACTGTAAACTATTACAGAAGAATTTAATGAATTCGAAGTAAACATGAGCGCTTTAAGCAAAATGAGCTTTACATTCTCTTTTACATCCATCTATTTTTACATCTCAATATGTTAAACACAGAATTATAACGATAAAAATGAGCTATCAAAAGCTAAGAAAAACACGAGTTTTTCCGAAAAAAAAAACAAATACTTAAACTAAATGTATTTCTATATGTAGAAAAATGATATAATATAGAAATCAGTAACTTAAAACAAATCTGGAAAGTTGCTCTCAGTTTGTTTTTGCTGGTATTGGAATTGTTTTCATGATTACTTTTATGTTTCGGCTTCAATTTTTCCTTTCAATTTTTTCTCTGTTGCAAAACTATGCAAGTGGAATGGTGGACACGACAATGGAAGATGGCGCTGTTGGTTGTGGACCCGTGAAAGCTTCGTATGACAAAGTTGTTCGGGCAGATGTTTTTAAAGCGGTAAGGAGTAGTAAGGTTTCCAATCCCATCGGGACAGACTGGTCTTAAACGAAGGATGTGTGCTCGTATACGCGTACTGCCCATTGATGAAGCGGGTTCTGCCTCGACAAAAAAATTGGAAAGAATTTTGAATTCCCAACAAGGAGCTGAATTAACTTTGGTTATTATACATAACCAGTTATTCTATGACAAAGTCTACTTCTGCTACGTATAAGAAATATAAGCTAATGCATAAAACTTGATGCATATAGCTAATGCGTAATCTTTTTTTTAAATATGACAGAACATAAAGCCAAATGGCTCAGAAATAAGGCCCCCTTGCTCGTAATTATTTTTGTTTATCCGATACAATCTTAAAACACAAGTTTTCCGCCCTATCCCGCATGGATTACCAAACGTATAGACAAATCACTGAAAAACGTTCAATCAAAAAACCAAAATATACAATTGGAAACAATTTTAAAAACCATAATTTCGATTTTTTTGCAAATAATAAAAACAGTAACCCAATAGCACGAACAATGTTAACAACACAGGCCCAGTCTCGAGACATAAATACAATTAGCAAACATCTAAGAACCCAACAACTCAATCCGTAATTTTCCATGACAAGAGACACACACAAACAGATGGCACTCAAAATTTTCCAGTGTTTCATCAAAATAACACTACACAGCCAATAGTGAATTGAACAAAATTCAACCAAATAATTCAGAAGAGGAAGAGTAATTTTTATAAAAAAAATAACAACAAAATAACTCTAATAAAAGTAAGTAATGAAATGAGATAGATCAACTAAATAAAATTTTTCAATCAGATAGTTCTGATTCCCTTTTCAATCCATCAAGAGCAGAGCAAACACAACAAAAATTCGCTGTAAAATCAAATTTTGCACAACCAAGTCTTAAAATACAATCAAAAGACACAACGAACACTCAAGTTTTCCAACCAGAATCAAAGAGAAACGAAATGCTATAACTCTTTCATCTACAACAACATGGAAGTTAGTAGGAACCAACTAACAAAAATTACACAAATACCTAATACAGCAGAATCTTTTCAAAAGTATATGAATCCATACCTCATGGGTGGATTTTCTATAATGACAAACAAACCACTAATAGTTTTTACAGGAGCAGATGCTGAATATTCAGTTGAAGATTATCTCAAGTTGTAACGGCCAACTTAAACTCAAATATAAGATCAGAACCCATAAGTACACCTCATCAAAATTGCATTAATAGATTTAGAGCACTAACACAAGCCAAACTCGACGGCGAAGCCCAAAATGGTTCTCAGCCCTACCCATAAAATGAGGTCCGATTGAAAACGTTTAACAACAGATTTTTCAAAAAGGCTTGATTCAGAAAGAAACAAACAAACTTCAAAGATTTTTATGCAACGAATGTGTAGACTCCCAAATGAAGCTATAAAACAACTGGCTCTAAGTATAGAATTACTTTTACCAAAAGCATACTCTCTGAAAACACAGGATTTTAAGAGCACAAAAAAGACAAAAATTCTAATGATGATTTGAACACCACAATTAGGAGAAAAGCAATAAAGAAAAGAGCAACGCATTCATCATCACAAACCAGGTATCAATTTTAGCTAACTCGTAGACAAATTAGAACAAGTTGAACTTACAAGGAAATTAGAAGAAACAGAAAATTTTAAATTTCTATCTGTTTCTAAACTATAAACTTCTACTTCACAAATAAGTAATATACAAGACTCAGATAGTGAGTTCGCCGAAAAAAAATAACCCAACTACTTAACATAAAGGAAAAGAACCCAAACTTCAACAAAAAACCTCGCTTAAAGTTGGTGTAATTTTTGTCGACGATTCGGAAAAAGTATTGCCGAATGTAGACAAAAACGACAAGACAACTCAAACGGACCACCAAAACACAAACAACCAAATAAATCTTTTTACTTAACAAAATTTTTCAAAGTAATAATTGCTCTGGAAAACTGCTATCATATAATTTTGTTAACAACAGAATACAAAAACCATTCAAAAATAACTCTTGCAGAAGATCAAGAAATTTTTTTTTTCACAAAATACGTATAGCTAATCAAATAGTCACAATAGCCAGTACAAAAACAATTACTCCAGATCAAAATGTAATAGAATTAACTACTTTATTCATCATCGAAGTCGTTCATTTTACAACCGTAATTGATATTATTCAAAAGAGCGTTCCAGACAATTTGCAAACAAGCTCAATAAGAGTTACTCAAATAATGGACTTAGAGACAACTCAAATAAGAATTGAACCATAGGAGGTATAACAATAGAATAGAAACAACAGATTTAAAATAGATCAAGAAACTATTCTCATTCACCACGTCCAAACATTTCGATTTCCTCAAGTAGACAGGATCAAAATTATAGAAGTAGTGCACCAAAACATCAACAAAAAATAATCGGGCTACAAGCTACAGTTGAAACAACTCCAGACCCACCAGGAATAGAAAATACAGAAATTTCCGAGCTGCAATTAAATTATATTGATTGTGAAAGCACCGACGACGAAAGTGAAAACTAAAAACACATTAGTTATTATTATGTTGAAATAGAAAACGAATAAGAAACTCAAGTTCTTTTTGACCACTATCAGAACAAAAATTTTGATAATAACTTTGACAAACTTAGAAAAAAACCAAACAACAGACCCATATTATACTCCACATTTTTTTTCGATAATCATGCCTATACAAACAATAATAACAAAATACAACACCAAAATCACCGCCGCTGAAAGAAAAAAATTGGTCAATCTTATTTCTATTAGGAAATCCACACAGCAAAACTTTTCAACCACCAGACCTTGAAGTTGATTTTTTTGATAAAATCAGGAGCACAATCAAACATCATTAAATTTTTATACATGGAACGAAATAAATTTACTTTAAGCAAAATGACATTTACATTCTATTTTATATCCCTATTTTATATCCCATTCTATTTTATATACCTGCAATATCGAAAAATTTTATGCTCAAAAACTTGTCATTCAAAAACTAAAAAACTCCTTCTAAAGGTTGAGTTGCGTTATTTTTTTGTTCCTTGAATAAAATTACTGCTTGCAGACTTAGTATTAAACAATTAGATGCGAAAAATATCTGGCACTGCCATTTTCATTATACGGCTAGCAGAGTAAATTCTGCGCAATTCTATTCGTTGTTTGAGCCACATCGCCAAATTTTGAAAACTATCTTTGTTTCAATTGAATTTCTGGCGAACTTTAAAAATATTTGACTGTGTTTTAGCTTTAACTTGTTCTATTATATTGTTTTAAAATCTGACTATTGTTCTAATATCTGACTGTGTTTTAGCTGTAATTTGAATAAAATAGTTATTTTATACGGTTTTATCACTACATTTTAGGTAAATCTTGATATAAAATTTAAGTTTAAAATATTTTGTTCTCAAAACTTAAAATATTACTGATTAAATTAAAAACGGTTACAATTGACTAGAATAGAAAATACTTTGTCAGTTTTTTTTTTAAAAATTGCTCACTTTTGACATTTTTTGAGCTACTCAGTGCCTCTTCAGCTTATATACTTAAATACTACTCAACATCAAACTAATTTTGCAAATTAGTATCCCTGAGATAAACCTATCATATTCTCTTACCGTCCGTCCCCCCACTTAAACGCGGGAGTGCGAATTAATGGAAGGGTATGGGGTAAGAGGGGGAGAGTAAATGAGAGTGTGGCTGGCAATTAAAAATCAGTAAAAGAAAAAAAAATTAAAAGTTGGTACTTTTATATACCTGCCAGATTTTAAAATCAACTTAATAATTGCAATGTCAAGTTATGAAAATTTGAAAACGTGTTTATAAGGGTTTAGGCTTTTAAAGGAAATACTGTAAACTATTACAGAAGAATTTAATGAATTCGAAGTAAACATGAGCGCTTTAAGCAAAATGAGCTTTACATTCTCTTTTACATCCATCTATTTTTACATCTCAATATGTTAAACACAGAATTATAACGATAAAAATGAGCTATCAAAAGCTAAGAAAAACACGAGTTTTTCCGAAAAAAAAAACAAATACTTAAACTAAATGTATTTCTATATGTAGAAAAATGATATAATATAGAAATCAGTAACTTAAAACAAATCTGGAAAGTTGCTCTCAGTTTGTTTTTGCTGGTATTGGAATTGTTTTCATGATTACTTTTATGTTTCGGCTTCAATTTTTCCTTTCAATTTTTTCTCTGTTGCAAAACTATGCAAGTGGAATGGTGGACACGACAATGGAAGATGGCGCTGTTGGTTGTGGACCCGTGAAAGCTTCGTATGACAAAGTTGTTCGGGCAGATGTTTTTAAAGCGGTAAGGAGTAGTAAGGTTTCCAATCCCATCGGGACAGACTGGTCTTAAACTAAGGATGTGTGCTCCTATACGCGTACTGCCCATTGATGAAGCGGGTTCTGCCTCGACAAAAAATTTGGAAAGAATTTTGAATTCTCAACAATGAGCTGAACTAACTTTGATTTTTATACATAACCAGCTATTCTTTGACAAACTCTACTTCTGCTACGTTTCAGAAATATAAGCTAATGCATAAACTTTAATGCATATAGCTAATGCGTGCGTAATCTTTTCTTTGAAAATGACAGCACTTAAAGCCAAATAGCTCAGAAATTACGCCCCCTTGCACGTAATTATTTTTGTTTTTTTTACGATACAACCTTAAAACACAAGTCTTCCATCCTATCCCACGTGGTTTACCAAACGTATAGACAAACGACTGAAAAACGTTTGTTCAAAGAACCAGAGTATACAAATCGAAACAATTTTTAAAATCATAACTTCGAAACTTTGCAAATAATAAAAACAGTAACCCAATAGCACGAACAATCTTCACATCATAGACCCGCTCTCGAGACATAACTACAATCAGCAAACATCTAAGAACCCAACAACTCAATCCGTAACTTTCCATGACAAAAGAAACACACAAACAGTGGAACTGAAGTTTTTCCAGTTTTTCATCAAAATAACACTACTCAACCAATAGTGAATTGAACCGTAAATCAACCACATAATTCAGAAGAGGAAGAATAATTTTATAAAAATTAACAACAAAAAAATTCTTATAAAAATAAGTACCAATGAAATGACATAGATCAACCAGATAATAATTTTCAACCAGATAATTTTGATTTCTTTTTCAATCCATCAAGAACAGAGCAAACACAACAAAAATTCGCTATGAAAACAAATTTTGTACAACCAAGTTTTAAAATACAATGACAGTACACAACGAATAATTGAAGCTTCCAACCAGAATCACTGAGAAACGAAATTTCATAATTTTTTAATCTACAACAACATGGAAATTAGCAGGAACCAACTCGCAAATTTTAGACAAATACCTAATACAGCAGAATCATATCAAAAGTATTTGAATCCATTTTTCATGGGTGGATCATCAATAACATCATATAAACCACTAATAGTTTTTACAGGAGCAGACCATGAAAAATTCAGTTAAAGAATTTCTCAAGGCTGTCACGGCCAACTTAAGCTCAAATATAGGACCAGAACCTATAAGTACACCATTTCATCAAAATGGATTCATAAATTTAGAGCACTAATCCAAACCACACTCAACGGCGCAGCCCAAAATGGTTCTCAGCCCTACCCATAAAATTAGGTCTGATTGGAAACGTTTCACAACAAATTTCTCAAAAATGCTTGATTCAGAAAGAAACAAACAACATCAAAGAATATTATGCAAATAAAAAAGTAGACTCCCGAATGAAGCTATAAAATAACTGGCTGTAAGAAAATAATTTCTTGTACTCACTGAACACACAGGACTTTAAGATCACAAAAATTACAGAAATTCTAACGATGACTTGAAAACCACAATAAGGAGAAAAGACATGAAGAAAAGAGCAACTCATTCATCATCAATTCGCGAATCAGGTATCGATTTTTGGCAAACTCGTAGACAAATTAGAACAAGCTGAAATTACATTAAAATTAGAAGAATCAGAGAGTTTTAAATTAAACTATGTTTCTAATCTTTAGATTTCTACTTCACAAATAAAAATTATTCAAGACTCAGATTGTGAGTTCGCAGAAAAAACGACCCAATTACTTAACATAAAGGTAAAGAACCCAAATTTTAAAAAAGAATCGTTTAAAAATCGTGTAATTTTTGTCGACAATTCGGAAACAATTTTGCGGAGTGTAGATAAAAACGACAAGACAACTCAAACGGACCACCAAAACACAAAGAACCAAATAAATCGTTTTACCAATTGTTTCAAAAATTTTCAAAGAAACAATTGCTCTGGAAAACTGCTCTTATCTACTTTTATTAACAACAGAATACAAAAACCATTCAAAATAACTCTTGCAGAAGATCAAAAAAATTATTTTCTCACAAAATACGTATACCTACTCAAATAGTCACAATAGCCAGTACAAAAACAATTACTAAAGATCAAAATCTAATAAAAGTAACTACTTTGTTCATTATCGAAACTGTTCATTTTACATCAACCGTAATTGATATTATTCAAAGGAGCGTAGCATTATAGGGGTCAGCCAGGGATCCTTAGAGGGGGTCGGCTTTTTGAGGAGGGAGGTTTCTCGTGGGTGTCTAAGATCCTTACTTTTGGCTCCCGGATACAAGGATAAGGATTTTGCAATTTCCCCAGTGCTTTGCTCACTATCACCGAAAAGTGTTGGGATTCTAATTTTAGGATCCAAAATTTTTTACGGCCTACCAACTAGAATTTAACTTAAGTCGCAAAATTCTGGTTCCCTGGCGGAAATGAATTTTTGGATCTTTGCATCTTGAAGGTTTTGCGTTTGTCTCGAAAATTTTTCTACGGTCACTGTAAACGTGCTTAAGGGAATTGAAATGCATGTTCGCTCTCAATCACCGCCGTCACTAACAACCTTTTTTCTTACCCTTCTATACTGAAATGTTGAATAATAAATTACATAAAACTATTTTAATAGGAATTGGCTCACTGAGGATATTGATCAAGAAAATCTAACCTTCTCAGTTTTTTCAACTGCAGTCGGATCAAAAAGTAGTAATTTTCACAATCGTCAAAACGTTCTCATCTCGAGGTTTGTTGAAATAGCAAAAAAAAAAGAAAATGCTTGATGTTGTAAACAGCTGTTTTATTTGAATGAGCTCTTACAAATAACGTGATGCGTTTATGCAATACAGAAAAATGGTAGGGCTACCGATCTAACCATTGCTACTTATGAAAACCGATCTATTTACTCATTCAGTTTTGACTCTATGACGATTGAGAAAGGGTTGGAGCGAAATTTTCGACTTTGTTTTGATAAATTTTTGAAATATCAAAAACTTCCAGCGATCTATCTGAATATCTACCACCGAGGTATAGGATTGAGTAAGTGGTTTCTGCAAGGTCACTTTCACTTCCACTGTCTTGAAATTCAGCAGGTCTGCGAGATGTTGAAAAAAAATGAAACTGGAAAACGTAGAATTACTCCAATGGACTTGGAAATCATTCACGAGATTTATTTGACTGTGAAAAAACCTACCCTTAAAATCTGAAAATGATTTAAATTATTATGTTGCTATTAAACTTAGATCATTCAGAGGTCTTTTTGGCATAGACAATTCTTCATTGGACCAAAATTTGAATGATTTGAAAATATTACGACTAAATGCAATTTTAACCGATGCCGCGGGGTTTGTCCACGAATTTCAAAACACTGGTCCCACCTACTGTTATATGCTACCCTGGAAATGTAACAACAGCCTGATTGGTCACTTGAGTGGTATTACGTTCTGTTTATATCTCAAACAGTCAAAAATATTTCTCTATCAATTGTTAGAATGTTGAAGTAAAGATCAGTCGTGCTAGACTTGGAAGGATTCCTTTGTAGTAAAGTTACTTTTATAGTTAAAGAACTAGCCCTTACAACTTCTGATTACAATGATTTTTAATTTTTCTACCTCCAGTCAGTTTCATTTCACTTCCTAAGTCTGAACAAAAAGCATACAACTGGTTGACGAATGACTTGCACGGAATTTACTGGGAAAGCGTTGATCGTTTATATTTAAACTCAATCAGATTATTCAAAGTTTTGTTTTGAAAAACCCTAACGCTATATTTTTCGCTGAAGGAAAAGAAAAGGCTGATCTTCTGGCAAAGTATTTGGATCTAAAAGCTGCGAACCTTGGTGAATTGGGTTGCCCGAGAACTGAAAATGTACATTTCAATAGTTATTCAGCTTGCAACAGACATTCACATCAGAACCACTCCAGTAATTACTGCGCCCTGAAGAGAAGCAACTAACTCTGAGAGACTAGCGAAGTTGGAGACGTACCTACCTCTAAATTCAGTGTTATGTGCTAGAAAAAATCCAGAGAGTAACACCAAAATATAATGAATAAGGGTAGAACGAATCGATTGCCGAGGTCAAGTGGTGCAGCGAAAAGAACAAATCCCCTTATCTGAAGAAGAAATAACTTTTTTGAGAAGGTTTTTCCCGTTGATTGACCAACTCATGTACTTTCAACAATTCAAGTTTATTCAAATTGTTAGCTAGCAAACGAGGAGTTTATCTTCTCAAGCTAGTCTTAGTACCCAAACGTCAGCCCGGAGTTCAAATGGACCTCAGTAGCAGTGATTCACCTGAAGAAGTTCAGAAATTAGTTTAAAAACAACTCCGTGAAAAAAGTCATATATCATGAAAAAACTATGAAAATGCCAGCCAATTATGTAGTGGAAAATAATGACAAGGAAAAGAAAATGATACTACTATTGTTTACACTGGTTATACTCGATACGAGATTTTTTACAGAAAAAAAATAAAAAATTTCATAACCACACGGTCGATATTGATAGATAGTCAGACAGAGAGAAAAAAAAGAAAACATGAATGTCTGAATTAGCAGATGATGAGCCTGAGGCATTTACAGTGACTGATTTTGTATTTGATCGAAATAAAACCAAAAAAAAATCTTGGAAATTTTGTATCGATGCCACTGCTCCCAGATCAGAAATAGTTTTTATGTCTCAAAAGATTATAATTTTAACTTTGCTAATCTTTTGTATCTATAAACTTTCTTTTACGCAACTAAGCTGTGAAGAAACATCAGTTTGGTTTTTCATATTGCCTGGTTTAGTTGGGTACATGCTACCAAACCCAAGGATATGAATAAAATTATTTATATACTACTACTGTTTATGGCAGTAGTAGGACTTTCGGGATCAAGATATACAGAATTAATTTCCAATTTATTGAAAGGGAGAATTTTGTATGCCAAATTTGAGAGACTGTTTTTTCACAAAGATATTCAACCTTAGTTAGCGAGGAGTTAAACGCTCACAGATTTCAAATAGAACTTGCAAAATTTGATGGATTCGATCGTTTGAGAAACATTGAAAATATTCTGTTAGTGTTTGATGAATCAAGCGAAGAAGTATACAATGATAAAGATTTTGTTAAACTAGCAACAGCAGGAAGACACAAGGGCTTAGATGTAATTTATGTCAAACAAAGTCGATGTCAATACATCTCACATCATTTTATTCAAATCACCTCGTAATCTTCAGCAACTTGACCACCTCAGAAGGCAACTTACTGCACCTGAATTTTTACGACAATCGTATGAACTGGCTACAAAGGACAGCTTTGGACATCTATTAATAGATTTTGATCCCCGAACATCAGATTTTCTCAGATGCTGTTCGAACATAATACCATCTGCTCCGTCAATTTTCTGTTTATCATTAGATAAGGTAGAAAAGAAACCCATCACAAATGAACGCGAAAACGTTATTGATTCTGCAGCACATGGTACAGTTGAATCCAAGTCAACTACAGAGTTTTTTTAGAAAATCATCAAATACTCAAATTATATCAGTCGTTTGCGAATGCTTGCTCAATGTAGTCAACGGTAATGTGCCTGTTAGTATTACAAATCTTAATAATTTCGAAGAAAAATATAGAAATCTAATCAATCCAGAAATGAGTCTCGAAAAAAACTCACCTGTTATATTGAGTAAACAAATATTTTATCTAATCATACATATACTGTTTTTTGCTGCAAGTATTTGACAGCAAAAAATTGACAGCACAAGAATTGTTCTGATTCCATATTTATATTAGAGAACAACCCCATGCAGCGCAAATTTTGCTTGACAACTCAATCAAACATAAAAAACCGCATCTGTCATGCTTGAATCGATTAAGACCCTTAAATGTAACAACAACTAATCCTCCAGTTATACCAACCCCCGAATTACTTATCAATGCCACAGCAGACAACAATCAACAAGAACAATCTCTTCTTCCCACTGAAGAAGAGGGAAATGGTGATGAGCTCAGTGCTGGAAACAAGAACTGAGCTTAATGACGCATTATCCACTGAACGTATTTTGCTACAATTACAACTCATAGACGACAACAATTTTAAGCGAGCAAAAAAAGTTCTGGAAAATATTAAAAAGTCAGAGCGAGTCACAATAAACAAAGAAAATGAAGAGCTTTTTTTGTTGATAAAGTTCCAACCAGTCTTACGGCATTAGTTTTTGTATGATATACAACAACAAACTAAGAAATTGTACATCCCTACTTTCATAATGACCTTGTTGTCTGTCAAACTTGACGAACAGTTGGTTATGAACAAGTAGGCCAAAGTCGCGGTTCAGTCAACGACTACAGAACCAGCCCAACAACAGCAAAGAACTCGAGCTCCCACAATATCCCCATCAAAAGCAAGAGCCAACCTTTCTCCCAAAAAACCATCGATAATTTCTGGCTCAAAAAGCATTGAAAAACGCATAACCAGAAGGGCTGTTGCAGACAGTGAAAGAGAACGGCCAGCGCAATAAAGCAAATGAGAAGAAGGGACAGAAAAATAAACTCTGAAATAATCGGATATAACGAATCAGACTCTGCACCGACAGAGAAGACGAAGACAAAAAAAAATGTAAAATTACACTGGCTGAAGAAAAACTATTGAAAACTAAATTTCCAGCATTGTTTGGAAGTGTACAAATATTAAAAGAGGAATCAGAAATTAATCTGGTTTTCACGAATTAAAGCGAAACAATTTTTACATACAGAGCCTGCATATACAAAATATATCGAACAGTTCGTCGCAAAACACCCCGCCTCAAAGTGATAGTTTGTGACACAGACGAAATACGGCCAATTGAGGACAAATTATTTGGAGGACAAATGGTCCTACTCTTACATCGATAAGCTTCAAGACTTTGTCAACACAATAAATTCAAGAACAAACCACGTCATCAAATTAGCTCCCAAAAAGTGACTAAAAAGGATATTCCACGTCTAATTTCCAATTTCCTTAAGCGCGGAACAATCATTGAAACTAGTTCGCCGACCAAAGCTCTACGTTAGCGATTATGTAAGAAAAATTAAAAACTGACATCACTTTTCGAAAAGGTTATAAACAATACTTCACTGACGAAGTTTTTGAAATGTTTGCCATACCAACGAGGAACCCACCGACTTATAATCTTATCGACGCAGAAAGAGAACCAATAGAGTGTAAATTTTATGAGCCCCAACTAATCAGAGTATTGCAAAAAAAGGGTCAAGTTAAACAATGCCTAGCAAAATTGGAGGTGACAAAGATTCCTTTAGTATTACATTGGTGTCATCAGCCTCAATGAATATATTCCTTGACAACTCATCTGCGAGTTTTAAAAATCTGCTGAGGGAAGATATCGATCTGCAAGGCGAATGGAGAGCTGCATTGACAGAAATAACGTTTACCACTCATTTTAACAAGGTAACAGACATTAAAATAATGTACTACAAAAAGACAAAGGCAAAGGATAAAATATAAAGACCGTATGATGGAGAAAAAACTGGAATAACAAAGGGTGAATATGAAGAAGTCAAGAAACTATTCAACGAAATCAATGGGAAGGTTGATCTTGATAATTTCAATTATAGCATCGACCCCATTACCAAACATCTTTCAATGTGGATGCATTATTGGGAAGGCATTGCCTTTAAGAGCCCACAATTTCCTAGTTTTTAGGTTTCAAAGGTATAAGAGATGAAACGGTCTAAAGAATCCAGTCATATCCATAGCTCTCTCACATCGCAAAACCTCATTTCCGACTACCCTGTTGATATCTCTGCTGGAACCCAAATGATGTTTAAATATTTCATGGATATAATTCATTATCAGATTGTGGGTGACACCAAAGCACCGTTGCTCAGAGTCATCGATACTAATCGACAAGTGAAAAACGTTTATGCTTGCAGCATTGAACCAAATCATCGCAAAATTTTCAGCAACTTAGATTATAAGAAACTTCTCATGAATAACGTCAAGAGCATTGTGGTAAAACTACAAACAGGAACCGGTAGACTGGTACCATTTGCGGGAGGAGGAGGAAACGTTGTTTTGATTTTAAAATTTCAAAATATTTCTGTTTAAGATTATGGATGTATACTATCATAATCAAGCGACCATGCCTCTTTTCTCACGACATTACAGACAGCGGGGAAGTGGCTTCGGTGCTCTGGCTATGGGTTTTGGACAAGTAGCACTTCCGTAAGCTCGGAAATTAATAGTACCAGCAGCAAAATGTATTGGAAAAGAATTACTTGTTCAAGCAGCACCCTAATTAATAGATATAGCAACCAGGAAGAAAACGCCGAAATAAGCCCTGAAAAACACAGTAAAAATCACAATCAAAAACGAAATTGGAGCTGGATGCAGCAAGTCCCGTATGAGCAGAAAACGGAAGACAGCAACAACAACATCATCATCAACAACAACATCAACAACAACAAGAAAAAGAAAAATTTCTCATTCTAAAAAAAAGTTCCACTGATAAGCCGCTCCAATTTTTTCAACAGAGTACGAAATGATTTTTAATTTATTAACAACTGAAGCAACTCACAGCTCGTTAGATTTATTTGAAAAACCTCCTCTACTTGTTACTTTTGAAATTGCATTCACTCAAAAAATTGGTCCATTTTATTCACCTGATGGTCCTAAGCTCGAATTTGAAGTTTTAGGAGATAGGAACAACTTTATCAATCTTCAACAAACTTGCTTGCAGATTGTAGCACGCGTTGTTCAAAGTATTGGTAATGTACTGCAATTTCATGCTACAGAGACAGCACAACGAGACACCCCATATTTGGTTAATAATCCACTTTAATTTCAGAATGCACAAGGTCATTGAATGGAGAAAAAGTTTCAATTACTAATGCCAACTTTGACTATAAGAGTTTCATTGGTACCGAATTTTCACACGGTAATGATGCAAAAAAAACATGGCTTACTTGTCAAGGTTATTTTTATGAAGATAATCCATCAGGTATTGATGGTGCTAATGGGCGAGCTGAAGATGTCGCGGAGCGTAAGCGAATCGTAGCAGTCCCAAGCGAATTCCGTTTATTTGGTAAAATTGCTTGTGATTTTTTACCATTTGTCAAACATCTTAACAACGGTGCTACAATAAGACTTTCTCTGAGACAATCTCCCAATGACTTTGTTATTATGTCCGAGCAACCTAATAAACATTACCAAGTTCAAACAACTGATGCTAACCTATATCTGCGCAAAATGACAGAAATGAAAACACGCGCTAAATACAACTATATTGAAATCCGATCAAGAACTTTTTTTGGCCACAAAAGGTTTGCAAAGCTGGCCATAAGAAGACGCTTCTGCCAAAGAGCCAGTTCGTCGAACGATTTCGGCAATGAGCTTGAATACAGCATACCTGGGAACTAATCGAACAAACCCGTTTCATTATCAAAAGTTTCAGCTGAATGAAATCATTGTATTCCGAAAGGTCTAGCCCTTGTAGGTACTCCTGTGTCAATGGCTGATAACAAAAGAAGAGACTATAACGCATTGGAAGCTCTAGACTTTTTTGTTTTTAACAATAGCCATGCAATCAGTTTGGCTAATTATATAATGGCATTTGATCTCACATCTACTCAGGAGGTTTAACATTACTTTATTCATCCTGAATTGACCAGTTGCACCATTTCTGTAAAATTGAAGTTTGATGCACCGCTGGGGGAAATGCGGAAAAACTTTTCATGGGAGAGCGTGCATCAACAGATTACGTGAGTTCCGATGGAAAAATAGCGAAGAACACTCTCATGAATTGAATTAGAAAAAAAGGGACAACCAACAGATTTCTGAGCTAATTAACCGATGCAAGCTTATGAAACATCGATGTTATAAATTTGTGATACTGATGATTTTTTATAATGATTTATAATTGATTTTTTTTTCCAGTTTTGGAGAACGACCATACCTACTCATAATGATATCAATAATTTTAGAAAGCTCGGCGGCAGTATCACCATTCTAAATATTAATGAAGCGTTCAATTGTTACAATAGTGATTAAATCAGTTTGAGTTAGAATGGATCAAGTTTGTGAAGCAAAGCAAACTTGTGGCAATCTTCTTCGTAGAAGAGCACCACCAATGTCAGTTGAGATCTTGATAGAATTGTTGTAGTTGACAGCAGTTTTTAATTTTTCCATCAGGGGTCCCGATAGGTAAAATTTACTGCAACCCAATCTTAGATGCTTTAAAGATGAGAGTAGACAAGATACAACAAAAGTGGTTTAGGACCTCATGTTCACTATATTGACACAATCTTTTCTTCGATGAGAACGTGGATGTGGTGATGGTCATTGTCGAGCAACGAGGGAGAGATGTTTAGAGGGAGTTGTGAGGCGTCGGGTTTATTGTTCAGAACAGTAAATTTAAAATTTTTTCAAATTTTTTTTCTAAGCTCGCGCGACTGCTCATACATTGCTTCAACCGTACTGCTGGTTAAATTAAATTATTTAAACGTTTTTTTCTGTTTCAGGCATTTCTACGGTTTTTATCATTCGAGTACTCATATTCCGCGTCGTTTTCATCACCACTTTCAGCACACTCTTTTTCGTGACGGACTGATCGTTTTGACGTGTATCGTCTTTTATGATGTTTATCATTTGCAGCTGAGGATGAGGAGGAGGAGTAAGAAGATGAAGTCTTTTCACCTGTTTGTTTTTAACCACTTTTTCAGTTTATGAATAAGTATCTGCCAAACAAACAAATTCTCTTGTCGTCAAGGTCACTGCTCGATAACACTTAAACGCGCCATCTTCATTCTTTTATATAACTGTTTTGTGATATATATACCGCTTTTGTCAAAAGTTTTCGTTCCAACTCGTACAATGCGTTTTTCTCCCGAAGATGAATCTTGAAAACCATCGTAAAAGTCGTGTACATAGGGGTGTACATAGTCGAGTACATAGTGGTGGTGATAACGGTAGTGAATTGTTGGTTCAATTATTTTACGAGTGAGTAAAATGAAAAAGGAATTGGAATAGAAGATAAACAAATCTCTGTGGATTTGTTTTTATGGCGCCCCTACAGCCTCTAGCGGGAGACATTAAATAGTTTTTGCGGTTGGAGTTTTATGGGATAGCGAAAACTTCATTGCAGCTGTCATTTTTGTCTGGCAAGCCCTGATTGAGTCATAAATCTCAGTTTATCTTCCATATCGGCATACACGTACTCACTTTGAAGTGGAGACATTTATAGCCCCTTGTCCGGGGGACATAATAAATAAAACGCGTCATGCACTCTAATTGAATTAGATATAGCAATAGGTTGCTGCGATCTAGTTTAAGTTACCCTTATCTATAACAAAAACCTTCGGTTCTAATAGGGAACATTTCACTAGTTTTTTGCTTTGAAGTTTATGAGACATTAAAAGTTTTATTACCTTGACCACTTTTGTTTGACAAAGCCTAATTAACACATAATTAACCAACCTTGTCTTTAAAGTCCATATTTTAAGTCAATTTGCCCTGGAGATATAATAAAAAAGACGCCATGTGGTTTCCTTTAAGTATAGATCTTAAGTATGTCCGCTTTGTCACACATCTGCCTACCACCACCATAAAACAGATTAAAAGCTATGGGGAACTAATTTAGACCACCCACAACCACAGCCACCACCCACACACCCTCATGATTTTTTCAAATTTATATGCTATTTATTTTCATTTTCTCATTCTCATTTAAACAACTTAATTGATACTCAGCCATGAAGGAAAGACAAAATTCAAACTGTAACCATGCCGAGTCCTCTGCAAAAAATTTTGACTTCGTAAACTGAACGAACGATAATCTACCAAGCCTACATGCATGAGAGAATTAATTGCCATCGAGCAGCAACAACGGGAGAGAATGCCCTCTCCATTCAACGATTTGGCTGTGTTGTTTTCATTCAAATTTATAAAGAAATTTGATAAGATAAAATCTAGAAAGAGATAGATAGCATATCAGGTAGAATGTCCACATAAGTCGTTTATTTTTGAGTTAGACAAGGTTTTGTTGCACTAGAATATTTTGAAAACCCACTTTTTTTCCTAGTATCATAAAAGTTTTTTATAGCAATCAATTGAAAACAAAGTTTTATGTTAATTTCAATTTTTGAAGTTTTTTTTCGCCCCAAAATTCACAAGTCATTTCTCACTCTGACAATGAGCCAGTTGAAAAACTATTGCTCCCAATGGCTTGCCCTATCATAGGAAAACAGAAATTATCATCCTTACCAAGAGTCTATCTATATCAGATTAAAAAATATCAGGTTCAGAACCTTGAATTACTCAAAAATCTTATTTTTAGAAAAATATGAAAAGTTCAAAAAATTAAACAATTTAAAAAAAAAAAAGTTAGCAAAATCTTTTATCCCAAAGTCAAACAAAATTGACGCTCTTAACCTTTGGTTCTATCCAAATCAACCGGTAGGCTTCTGTTAAATTCTGAAAATTTTTTTTATGTCTGTAGTTCAAAAAACAAAAATTGAAAAATTGAAAATTAGGTTGCTGGATAATAAAAAAAATTTCAATTTTCATCTCGGCTCACGATTTAGGGAAAAAATCACTATGTCGAAAAAACATCTCTAGATCTTCTGAAAAGTACTTAAATGTGTTTTAACTCTTGTCTGATCAATTGGAAACTTTGTTAGATAGTTTGAGACAATCTTGGTGAAAATTTGGTGAAAGTTTGGTGAGTATTTTTTACACCTCAATTTATAAACGAAATGAAAAATTAGCTAGGCTACTGGCTTGCCCTAGTATGGGAAAAACAAAAAAGTTCACGTTAGCCGAGCTTCTATCTTGTTCGCAACAAAAGTTATTAGGCTCATAACTGGATATAAACCCAGCAATCCTGATCTTGTACTTTTCCCCCTACACTTGCCGGCGGTGTTTATGAACGTTTTGCATTATATACCTGCTCAAATTAGTCAATTCAATCCAAATGTATGAAAATGTAGGTGCTTGAGAAAGAATTGAAAGTAAATGTGTTTACTTGAAGTGAATTAGTCAAATCACCGAGTATTAATAATGATTTCCTTAACAGGACTGACTTATAAATTCAAAAAAGAAAACAAAATTATGAATAAAGATTAATTCATCACCTTCAATCCACGCGTGCGGTTAGATAATAATTGAGACCCCAACATTAAATTAAAAATCACTTTTGGCCTTTGCTTCCTCAGTTTCAACAGTTGTTGAACTATCTCTTCAGCAACAAAATGTGATCTTGAATGCGATATATGTGGAGTAGTTCTCAGGTCGACTAAAAACTTAAGACGACACAAAAACAAAAATCACCATATTCAGGGCCCAGTTCAACCAAATGTCAAATGTGGTGAGTGTCTTGAAGAGTTCACGTCTATTGCTGGAACAATGCAGCACATCCAATTTGATCACTGCAAATCAGCAAATAACCACTGTGTTTATTCTAAAAAAAACTTCTAAGCTTTGAAGGATATCAAAGTCATATGAACAATATGGACTGCCAGTATGATCTGCTTCTACTGTTGCTTCTACGATTGGCAGCAATGACGAGAACACAACACCTGAATTTCAAAGAAGAAGAGGTTGATGTGCTTGATTTTATGATGAGGTAGAAAAAAATCATATATGTTTTGAGTTTCGATCACGTTCAACAAGAATCAATCAAAATGCAACTCTCATTCGAAGTAAGCTTGATCAAACACATCAGTGGCGAAGAAGAGGAACTAGACAAAATCATGCTATACTTGAAAAAAGACATGGTTCGCGTTGATTATGGTAGACTAGAAAGCGGACAGTTTGTTGAAATGATTGAGCACATGTTGAACTGCTTTGCTTCGCATGGAAGCGGGTGGTTAGTAGAGAACATTTCTATAATTAGCATGAAATTTTCGAAAATTTCTCTTCTGCGCGCCGGGAGTTATTTACCTCTCCCAAGTGACCTGAAGAAACAAAAGTTCAACCTAGCCAAAATTGAAACAAAAAACAACAACAAATGTTTTCTCTACTGTTTATTGCAGCATACCATTTGAAGAATGGGCCTGCTCTCTACAAAGCATCAGAAGGATTCCAAAAGAATAGCAACATATAGCAACATATAGCAACATATGAAAAAAATAGCAACATGTGAAGGGAAAAGCGGCGAAGATGACAAAGACGAGGACATCGTGCAAGAAGCGGTGGTAAACGAAACGAAAAAAGAAATGATAAAAATAGTCAAAATTGAAGGAGAATTCGATATGCCAATAAACAATCTACCCTCAAATCAATGTTTTTTGGTACTTTTCAGATGAACTGATACCTGTTCGAATTGCAGAAAACAATTGTGATTGACCTTCTTTTGCTCTCTGATGGATCAGTACTTCATTATTTGCTGATAAACGACATGGAAAAGATGATTAACTTCATTCGAAAACGAGCTCCAAAGATCGGAATGAAATTTGTCGAAGATGCTTTTATACGTGCTCTTCTTTAGACTTTTTACGTCGACATCAAGAATATGCTATCAACGAGATGGAGTGCAAATAATTATGCCAGACGCTGGCAACGACCAGCACATCTTCAAGAACATTAATGTCCCGCGTGTCATTTACTTCGACTTGCAAGTGTTAAATTTACCCGTTTCTGATGCAGAGCCTGACCCAGACAATTCTAACACGGAAATAACTGAAAAAATCAAAATTGGATATGGCGTGGCAGTCGTTGATATTGAAAAACCTGAAGTGCCCAAGTTTGAATTAAAGCAAGGGCAGGATTTCATTGAGAATTTGCTATAAAATCTTGAAACGTTAGCACAGGATACAGGAAACTAGCACAGGAAAAAAGACGGCAATATGCGTTCACGGGAAAATGCAAATTAAAAAAAAAAGAAGGCGCTACACAGTGCTGGATCTTCGAGGAGCCGTTTGACGAAGTCGAGGAAAAATTCCTCGACCATTACCACTCAACTGATAAGTTTTTGGGTTGGGCCCACAATAGATGAAACATCAATCGCGAAACAACAAATTTCACACCAGTGGTCGCACATAACTTATCAAACTATGATCTTCATTGCATCATTCGATCATTAAGCAAAAGTATTCCGAACAATCTCTTCTCGGTGATTCCCTAAGTCTGCTATTCTTAGATTCCTTCAATTTCATGTCGTCTTCACTTTCAACACTTGTCAACACTTTGCCTGTGGAAAAATTCAATCTAATCGACAATTTTTCTCAAAAAGAAAGGATTTTCTATGTAAAAAATTGCAAGAAATTGAATTCTTGAAAAAGAAGGGTTTCTACCCATACAATTGTGTGGAAAATTTTGAAAAATTTATTGACCCCGGTTGCCTGCTCGATGACTGTGGAAAAATAATGTAGCCCGTGGTCAATTTAGTGTCAACCCGAGTCAGTACAACCATGCGATTAAAGTTTTCAGTAAGTTTCGCCTGTCGATCAATCGGAAATTGTCACGATCTCTATCTCACCACGGACGTGCTTCTGCTAGATTCAGTCTTCGAAGCGTTGAGATCAGTCTGTTATGAAACTTACGGTGTGGATTGCGCTCATTACTACACAGCGAGTAATTTGTCAGGCGGAGTGTTTCTCAAAAAGTGTAAGGCGGATCTCTAATTACTAACTGAACGCGACCACCTGAAACTAGTAGAAAGAATGATACGGGGTGGAATGTCATCATTATATGCTAAAAAATTTTGGAAGACAAACAACCACTACTTAGCCGATTACGATAAAAACAAAGGATCATCGTATAATTCAAACATAGATCCGAACAGTGTCTATGGAGGCATAATGCATCAATCATTATTCACTAGCCTCAAAAGATTTCTCGTGAGCAGAGGCCCTCGTTGATTTACCGAAACTTATGCTTACAGAAGAGGAGAGTGGGTGGGGATATATAGCTGTGATAGACCTATAGTTCCCGAGGAAGTACACGACTACTTCAAAGATTACCCACCGGCGCCCTCAAAAGAAATCGTTGAATTGTCCGCTTTAGGCATGAACCAAGTACAAATGCTGGGAGAAATGGCAATCACCAGCCTACCGAAGGTACCCAAACTCGTTCAGTCTCTACAGAGAAAAGTGAGTTATGTGCTGGACTACTTGACCCTTCAACTCTTTGTTCAGTTAGGACTAAAGATAACTCACTTTCACAGGGTGCAGCAGTTCCGGCAAGCTAAGTGGATGTCTCCATTTGTAGAGTGAAACACTGAGTTGAGGAAAGTAGCAAAGATTCGATTTCAGGAAAATTTTTATGAGTGAACAGTGCATTTGGTAAAACTAGGGAGTCCAAACGTAGCAGAAGGGTTCTAAGTAAAATTCGCAACCAAAACGAGTTAATGCAAAAAGCTTTGCAATAGCTCTCATAAATCTTTTCAAATAATAGATGAAGATTTGGCATCAGTAACATTCAACCCTATATCGAACCGATGGAAAAAGTCAACGATAGTTGGAGCAGTGATTCTCGACGTAACAACGCCTTAATGTTCAACTTTCACTATACTCAAATGAACTTTTACCTCGAACTGTTTTACTCAGATACGGACAGCTTCATATATGTAGTAAAAACCAACGATGTTTTTGATAAATTGAAGGAAATTAGTGAACTATTTGAATTCTCTTTTTTTTTCAAAAACTTCACCCTTGTACAGCGAATCGATTCGACATAAAGTTTTGAAGTGGAAAGATGAGTTCGCAGGGAAAATAATCCAGGAATTTGTTTGCCTAAAGCCGAAACTATATTCTTTGAAGATTCAAATATGTAACTCTGAAGAATTTGGTTTAACCAACAACGATATAAATTCTAAAAGGAACCCTTTAATAGAAAAAAGACTGACAGTTAATCAATAATCTATGTTTTATTTTAGATAACAACCAAAAACTCAGCGCTCAAGGTATCATTTGCAATAGTCATAAACTTCTAAGTCATCGAAGATTTAATGACGCCCTGTTTGATAACACGATGTTACGAGTGAAAATATGAGCATTCGGTCTGCTCAACATGAGATTCAATCTATCAGTGTGAACAAAATTGCACCAAACTGTTTCGATTCAAAGCGATTCCTTTGAATGATAATATTGCGACCGTTCGCTTTAAGCAATACCTAACGCTTGAGGATGCTTGTATGAACCAGATTTTTTAGAGGATGAATGGCAGTGGAGCGGGGACATTTTTTCCGCAATCAAGTAATAGCATTTTGCCTGATGTTGATATAATGCCAGAAGACAATTTTGTGGTACCTGATCAAGGATATAGACAACGGAAATTTTCCCATAAAGAGTAAAACACAAATTTGGCTGGTAGTTCTCAAACTGGAAAAGCGCGTACCGCTACACCCAATCATTTTATCTGAAGCACAGGATGTAAACGACAAAATGGGGGAAGTGGGCGAGAACTGCGATTAGAGCAGTTCAGAAAATGAAAATAACTCACCAGTGATTGCTAAGAAATACTGAAAAGTGTGCAACCGCTCTGAATTAGACGACGATTAAATTTTTATACTCCTATTTTATGAAGTTGTCGATTTCAATAATACGCTTCGCATATAATTTTGCAGGGAATAAATTTAGTTTATATAAAATCCACTTGTCTTTATACAATTTAAAAACCACTCACCAATGTAGTTTTAATAAACAACCACAAACAGCGTTGTTTCATTCAATCAATCCAAGTAATCCCTCAGACCAAAGTAGATTTGGACAAATTAAGCAATAAAATTGAACCAGTATCTGAGATTAAGAAAGAAAGTTGTTAGTGACGTTGGTGATTAAGAATGACATGCATTTCAAATCCATTATGCCTGTTTGCAGAGACGTTCGAAAATTTTTCGAGACAAGCGAAAAAATTTCAAGATCCAAAAAATTAAGTTTTGTCAGGGAACCAGCGTTTTGCGACTATGTTTAATAAAATCCTAGTTGAGAGGCCGAAATCAGATGTTTGGTTCCTAAAATTAGGATCCCAGCACTTTGCGGTGATAGTGGGCAAAGCAATGGGAAAAATGTAAAATCTTTGCCCTTGGATCCGAGGTGCCAAAAGTAAGGATATTAGGCACCCACGAGAAGCCTCACCCTCAAAAAGCCCCCCCCCCTAAGGATCCCAGGTTAACCTCTGTACTACTGAGCGCTCCAAACAATTTTCAATATCGGGAAAACTCAAATAATTACTGGAATAGAAGCAACAGCTTTAAAATAGATCAAGAAAATTTTCTTTTTAACCCCGTCCAAACACCTCAGTTTCCTCAAGAAGACAAAATCAAAATTATAGAAGTAGTGCGCCAAAACATCAACAATAAATTAATCGGGCTACAAGCTACAGTTGCAAGAACTCCAGACCCACCAGGAATAGAAAATAAAAAAACTTCAGAACTGATATTAAATCATATATATTGTGGAGGCACCGACGACGAAAGTGAAAACGAAAAACACATTAGTTGCTATTATGTTAAAATAGAAAACGAATAAGAAACTCCAGTTCTTTTTGATCACTGTCAGAACGAAAATCTCAATAAAAACAATACCGAACTTAGCCAGGACAAGACAACAGAAGTAAGTTATACTCCAGTTTTTGTCAAAAATCATGCCTAAACAAACAATAATAACAAAAGACAACACCAAAACACCTCCGCCTTTGGAAAAGAATTGGAAAATCTCACTTTTTTTTTGGAAATCCACAGAGCAAAACTTTTCAACCACTAGACCTTGAAATTGATTTTTTGAGCCATTACCACTCAACTGATAAGTTTTTGGGTTGGGCCCACAATAGATGAAACATCAATCGCGAAACAACAAATTTCACACCAGTGGTCGCACATAACTTATCAAACTATGATCTTCATTGCATCATTCGATCATTAAGCAAAAGTATTCCGAACAATCTCTTCTCGGTGATTCCCTAAGTCTGCTATTCTTAGATTCCTTCAATTTCATGTCGTCTTCACTTTCAACACTTGTCAACACTTTGCCTGTGGAAAAATTCAATCTAATCGACAATTTTTCTCAAAAAGAAAGGATTTTCTATGTAAAAAATTGCAAGAAATTGAATTCTTGAAAAAGAAGGGTTTCTACCCATACAATTGTGTGGAAAATTTTGAAAAATTTATTGACCCCGGTTGCCTGCTCGATGACTGTGGAAAAATAATGTAGCCCGTGGTCAATTTAGTGTCAACCCGAGTCAGTACAACCATGCGATTAAAGTTTTCAGTAAGTTTCGCCTGTCGATCAATCGGAAATTGTCACGATCTCTATCTCACCACGGACGTGCTTCTGCTAGATTCAGTCTTCGAAGCGTTGAGATCAGTCTGTTATGAAACTTACGGTGTGGATTGCGCTCATTACTACACAGCGAGTAATTTGTCAGGCGGAGTGTTTCTCAAAAAGTGTAAGGCGGATCTCTAATTACTAACTGAACGCGACCACCTGAAACTAGTAGAAAGAATGATACGGGGTGGAATGTCATCATTATATGCTAAAAAATTTTGGAAGACAAACAACCACTACTTAGCCGATTACGATAAAAACAAAGGATCATCGTATAATTCAAACATAGATCCGAACAGTGTCTATGGAGGCATAATGCATCAATCATTATTCACTAGCCTCAAAAGATTTCTCGTGAGCAGAGGCCCTCGTTGATTTACCGAAACTTATGCTTACAGAAGAGGAGAGTGGGTGGGGATATATAGCTGTGATAGACCTATAGTTCCCGAGGAAGTACACGACTACTTCAAAGATTACCCACCGGCGCCCTCAAAAGAAATCGTTGAATTGTCCGCTTTAGGCATGAACCAAGTACAAATGCTGGGAGAAATGGCAATCACCAGCCTACCGAAGGTACCCAAACTCGTTCAGTCTCTACAGAGAAAAGTGAGTTATGTGCTGGACTACTTGACCCTTCAACTCTTTGTTCAGTTAGGACTAAAGATAACTCACATTCACAGGGTGCAGCAGTTCCGGCAAGCTAAGTGGATGTCTCCATTTGTAGAGTGAAACACTGAGTTGAGGAAAGTAGCAAAGATTCGATTTCAGGAAAATTTTTATGAGTGAACAGTGCATTTGGTAAAACTAGGGAGTCCAAACGTAGCAGAAGGGTTCTAAGTAAAATTCGCAACCAAAACGAGTTAATGCAAAAAGCTTTGCAATAGCTCTCATAAATCTTTTCAAATAATAGATGAAGATTTGGCATCAGTAACATTCAACCCTATATCGAACCGATGGAAAAAATCAACGATAGTTGGAGCAGTGATTCTCGACGTAACAACGCCTTAATGTTCAACTTTCACTATACTCAAATGAACTTTTACCTCGAACTGTTTTACTCAGATACGGACAGCTTCATATATGTAGTAAAAACCAACGATGTTTTTGATAAATTGAAGGAAATTAGTGAACAATTTGAATTCTCTTTTTTTTTCAAAAACTTCACCCTTGTACAGCGACTCGATTCGACATAAAGTTTTGAAGTGGAAAGATGAGTTCGCAGGGAAAATAATCCAGGAATTTGTTTGCCTAAAGCCGAAACTATATTCTTTGAAGATTCAAATATGTAACTCTGAAGAATTTGGTTTAACCAACAACGATATAAATTCTAAAAGGAACCCTTTAATAGAAAAAAGACTGACAGTTAATCAATAATCTATGTTTTATTTTAGAAACAACCAAAAACTCAGCGCTCAAGGTATCATTTGCAATAGTCATAAACTTCTAAGTCATCGAAGATTTAATGACGCCCTGTTTGATAACACGATGTTACGAGTGAAAATATGAGCATTCGGTCTGCTCAACATGAGATTCAATCTATCAGTGTGAACAAAATTGCACCAAACTGTTTCGATTCAAAGCGATTCCTTTGAATGATAATATTGCGACCGTTCGCTTTAAGCAATACCTAACGCTTGAGGATGCTTGTATGAACCAGATTTTTTAGAGGATGAATGGCAGTGGAGCGGGGACATTTTTTCCGCAATCAAGTAATAGCATTTTGCCTGATGTTGATATAATGCCAGAAGACAATTTTGTGGTACCTGATCAAGGATATAGACAACGGAAATTTTCCCATAAAGAGTAAAACACAAATTTGGCTGGTAGTTCTCAAACTGGAAAAGCGCGTACCGCTACACCCAATCATTTTATCTGAAGCACAGGATGTAAACGACAAAATGGGAGAAGTGGGCGAGAACTGCGATTAGAGCAGTTCAGAAAATGAAAATAACTCACCAGTGATTGCTAAGAAATATTGAAAAGTGTGCAACCGCTCTGAATTAGACGACGATTAAATTTTTATACTCCTATTTTATAAAGTTGTCGATTTCAATAATACGCTTCGCATATAATTTTGCAGGGAATAAATTTAGTTTATATAAAATCCACTTGTCTTTATACAATTTAAAAACCACTCACCAATGTAGTTTTAATAAACAACCACAAACAGCGTTGTTTCATTCAATCAATCCAAGTAATCCCTCAGACCAAAGTAGATTTGGACAAATTAAGCAATAAAATTGAACCAGTATCTGAGATTAAGAAAGAAAGTTGTTAGTGACGTTGGTGAGTAAGAATGACATGCATTTCAAATCCATTATGCCTGTTTGCAGAGACGTTCGAAAATTTTTCGAGACAAGCGAAAAAATTTCAAGATCCAAAAAATTAAGTTTTGTCAGGGAACCAGCGTTTTGCGACTATGTTTAATAAAATCCTAGTTGAGAGGCCGAAATCAAATGTTTGGTTCCTAAAATTAGGATCCCAGCACTTTGCGGTGATAGTGGGCAAAGCACTGGGAAAAATGTAAAATCCTTGCCCTTGGATCCGAGGAGCCAAAAGTAAGGATATTAGGCACCCACGAGAAGCCTCACCCTCAAAAAGCCCCCCCCCCCCCCCTAAGGATCCCAGGTTAACCCCTGTACTACTGAGCGCTCCAAACAATTTTCAATATCGGGAAAACTCAAATAATTACTGGAATAGAAGCAACAGCTTTAAAATAGATCAAGAAAATTTTCTTTTTAACCCAGTCCAAACACCTCAGTTTCCTCAAGAAGACAAAATCAAAATTATAGAAGTAGTGCGCCAAAACATCAACAATAAATTAATCGGGCTACAAGCTACAGTTGCAAGAACTCCAGACCCACCAGGAATAGAAAATAAAAAAACTTCAGAACTGCAATTAAATCATATATATTGTGGAGGCACCGACGACGAAAGTGAAAACGAAAAACACATTAGTTGCTATTATGTTAAAATAGAAAACGAATAAGAAACTCCAGTTCTTTTTGATCACTGTCAGAACGAAAATCTCAATAAAAACAATACCGAACTTAGCCAGGACAAGACAACCGAAGTAAGTTATACTCCAGTTTTTGTCAAAAATTATGCCTAAACAAACAATAATAACAAAAGACAACACCAAAACACCTCCGCCTTTGGAAAAGAATTGGAAAATCTCACTTTTTTTGGAAATCCACAGAGCAAAACTTTTCAACCACTAGACCTTGAAATTGATTTTTTGATATATTCAAAAACACGATCAAATGTCATTAAAATTATTACATGGAACGAAATGGATTCACTGCAACCTAAACGTTTACGATACTAAACACTGAGCAATTTAGCAACAGCTCAAAGTAAAACTTAATTTTTTCATATCACAGAACACAAAACACAAGATATACCATTCACTACAAAATATATACCAACAATGACAATAATGAATCGTAAACTACAATTGAAAGATTATCTCACACGAACAAATAGTATCAGCTTCACATTTTTCAACAAATTATCAGGCAACCTTCCAATTTTTTCAAAAATTCACTCTATATACAATCAACAACGAAAAAATTTGAAACCATTAAGTGTTTGTATGTACAAATTTTGAATTTCTCAAAATTACAATACAGTGATCATCAAAAACACACAACAGTGAAAAATGTCTGACCTTAAATTCAGACCAATCCATAAAAAATTTCGAGTAATAATTTCATCAAATAAAAAAGCAAAAAATACCAATACAGCTATTAATGAACTACATGTACACCCCAATTCTCCATACAAAACCAAATTTTTCCTTAGGAATACTAGGATATTGTGAAACAAACGCAACACTGCGTCCAATTCAAGAAAAAGTATTTAAAAAATGTAATTCTAAAAAAAGTAGAGGTTTGTCATTCTACTATACTCAACAAAGAATTATCAATCAAAAATAAAATTACAGAACCAAAGCCAAAGACTGATGATTTCATTTCACAAAAACTCCATATGTTTATTATTCAGGTTCCAAAATGCACAACAGTTACAACAAAAACTCTTAATTATGTTTGATTTCCAAACAAAATCAAATAAATCATTTATTCACCATTACATCTTTCTCTCTAACTTGACGCAGTTTTTTTTTTAAAAAACGTGCAATTAGAGTTCTTATACATTAACAGAACAAAATAAACAGACTTTTGATCAGTATGAAACTATCTCACTAGTAAACAAAGTACCAGCTATCCTCTTAAGTAGAAATTGACAAATTCTGCTTTTTCTACGCATAAGTACTAAAAACTAATGCATGAAACTAAATTTGTAAAGCTAATGCGTTTTTTTTTGAAAATATGATAGCACTTAAAGCCAAATGGCTCAGAAATAACGCCCCTTGGTCGTAATTATTTTTATTTTTATGATTCAATCTTAAACACAAGTTTTTTATCCTATCCCACATGGATTACCAAATGTATAGACAAATCACTGAAAAACGCTCGTTCACTAAACCAAATTATATAAATGGAAACATTTTTGAAAACCATAATTACGAATTTTTGCAAATAAAAAAACAGACACCCAATAGCACAACCAATCTCAACAACACAGATCCAGTCTCAAGACACAACTACAATCAGCAAACATCTAAGAACCCAACAACTCAATCCGTAATTTTCCTTGATTAGAGAAAAACTCAAGCAGTATGCACTGAAAAATGTCTATTTTTTTGCAACAAAATAACACTACTCAACAAATGGAGAAACGAACAAAAATCAATCACATGATTCAGAAGACGAGGAATATTTTTATAAAAGTCAACAACAAAATGATTCTAATAAGGAAATAAGGACCGATGAAATAAAACTGATCAATAAGATGATAACTTTCAGCCAGAAGTTTTTGATTCCTTTTCCAACCCATCAAAAACAGAGTAAACATAACAAAAACTCCTATAAAATCAAATTTTGCACTACCAAGTCTTAAAAGTCAATCACAGTACACAACGAATACTCAATGCTACCAACCAGTAACATTGAGAAACTAAGGGCCATAACTCTATTATCTACAACAACATGGAAAGTAGCAGGAACCAATTCACAATTTTTACACAAATACCTAAAACAGCAGAATCACATCAAAAGTCTATAAACCCATACCTCATGTCAATCCTTAACTTCAATGTTTTTTTTACAGGATCAGACTCTGATTACTCAGTTAAAGATTATCTCAAGGGCAACTTAAACCCAAATAAAGGCCGAGAACCTATAAGTACACCATTTCACCAAATTGGATTCATAGATGTAGAGCACTAAGTCGAACCACACTCAACGGCGCAGCCCAAATTAGTTTTCAGTGCTACACATAAAATTAGGTCCGGATGAAAACGATGTGCAACAGATTTTTCAAAAAAATTGATACAGAAAGAAACAAACAACATCAAAGATTTTTTATGCAACAGAAACTGTACTACGAAAACCAATTTCTCTGAATACTCAGGATAATTAGGAACAAAAAAAGGCAGAAATTATAATAAGGCCATGAACACCACGATTGGTAGAATAGCAATAAAGAAAACAGCAACGTATTCATCATCAGTTTGCGAACAAGAAATCAATTTTCGCAAACTCGTAGACAAATTAGAACAAGCAGAACTACCAATGAAATTAGAAGAAACTGACGATTTTGAATTACAAAATATTTCTAATCCTCTAACTTTTTTTTCACAAATAAACAATATACAAGACTCTGATAGTAAGTTAGCAGGAAAACCCAATTATTCAGCATAAGCGAAAACAACCCGAATTCCAACGGAAAAACCTCATTTGAAAAAGGGTGTAATTATTGTCGACGATTCGAAAACAGTATTGCCGAATGTAACCAAAAATGATAAGATAAGTCGAACGGACCACAGAACACAAAAAAAAATACATTTTTTACCAATACATGAAAAAATACATTTTTTATCTACACATTTTTTACCAATAAATTTTTTTACCAATACTCAAGATCTAAATGATCAGAATTTACCTAAAAATCATTCAAATTACTAATAGATCTGGAAAACTGCTACCATATTTTTATGAAAACAACAAAATATAAAAACCATTCAAAATTAACCCTTGCGGAAAATCAAAAAAACTTTTCAAAAGTATTCGCAAAACAGGTATAGCTGCTCAAATAGTCACAATAGCCAGTATGAAACCAATTACTCAAGATCCAAATCTAAAAAAAAAAAACTCATTTTCAATATCGAAACCGTTCTTATTACATCTACACATTAACCGTAACTGATATTAATCAAATGAGCGTTCCAGATATTCTTCAAGCAAGCGCATTCAATTTTACTCAAATAATAAACCTAGAGACTACTCAAATAACAATTCAAGTAATAGGAATTATTATAATAGATCTCGGGGAAACTCAAATGTTTACTGGAATAGAAACAACAGCTACCAAAACACATCAAGAAACTACTCTAACTCACCACGTCATATTAATTTCTCAAAAAGACAAAATCAAAACGAAAGAAGTAGTACGCCAAAACATCAAAAATATTTTTATCAGGAACAATCTATAGTTGAAACAACTCCAAACCCTTCAGGAGTAGAGAATACAGAAATTTCAGAACTGCAATTGAATCATATATATTGTGAAAGCACCGACCACGAAAGCGAAAAGGAAAACACAATAGTTAAATTTTGTTAAAATTAGAAAAGGAATAAGAAACTGCAGAATGTTTTTGATCACTATCAGAACGAAAATCTCGATCATTAACGAACTTAGCAAAGACCAAACAACAGACCTTGAAATTTATTTTTTGATAGAATCAGGAGCGCAATGAAACATCATTTAATCATCATATCATTCAAAACCCTTTAAGAAAACTTTTCATATAACAGAACACAAAAAATTATATGGAGTAAATATTCATAACAAAATAGTAGATAACCACAAAACATTCATTACAAAATTTATACCAATGATTAATTTAATGAATAGTAAAATACAATTCAAAGATAAAGGCACATGAACAAATAGTACTTGCTTTACCTTTTTCCAACAACTTATTAAGCAACCTTCCATTTTTTTTCTTCAAAATTCTACTCTATATACAATCAACAACGAAAGAAAATGAAACCATTAACTGTTTTTTTTGTAAACAACTTGAATCTTTCATTTTACAAAACATTATTGATCAAAAACACACAAAAATGGTAAATGTCTGAACTTGAGTTCAGACCAATCCAAAAAATTTTTTAAATAACAACCTCATCAATAAAAAAAGCAAAAAATACAAATACAGCAAATAATGAACTACATGTATACCACAATTCTCCACCCACAATCAATATTCCCTAGGGAAACTAGGATAATGTGAAATGAACGCAACACTGCATCCAAGTCAGGAAGGAGCATATAAAAAAATAATTCTGAAAAAGGTAGAGGTTCGTCAATCTACTATACTCAACAAAAAATATCGATAAAAAATAAAATTCCAGAACCAAAACTGAAAACTGATGATTTCATTTCACAAAAACTCCATATTTTTAATATTCAGGTTCCAAAATGCACAAAAGATACAACAAAAACTCTTAAGTATGTTGATTACCCGAAATCCTTGTTACAGATAACGGAACACAATCTGCTAACAATGAATTAATCACATTTTTTCACCTATAGATTAATAAACATGAATCCCGAATCTAACCCAATACATTGACCACTGGATTAGTTGAAGGCTACAATTGTTCACTACCAGAATATCTTCGATGTATAAGTAACGGAAACAACAAAAAAAACGCTTAATGGTCAAGCAAAAAAAATCACTCAACACAGAATTAACCTCATTTTATATGCAGAATTATGCTCTTCGAGAAAAGAAACAGAGTTATTTTTCTTACTGGACTCCATATTGTTAAAACACCTCAAAAAACCATTGCTCCCAAACAACCTGAAATTTTAACATCATTACAAAAGTCAACAAATAAAACAACGAAAAACATTCCAGGAAAACACTCTAAAGTTACCGCCGCAACTAAAAAAGAACGAATCGAAAATTACATGACCAAACTTTGGTACCTGAAACAAAAGAAGAATTACAATAACGCCAATCATCTCGAGTCCGAAATTCACCGAGAAAAGATTTAAAATAATTATACTTCAATCTAAGTTCTTTTTCACAAATCAATAATATACAAGACTCAGATAGTGAGTTAGCAAAAAACCCAATTAATTAGCATAAACAAAAATAACCCAATTTTCAAAGGAAAAACCTCATTTGAGAACTGTTGTAATTATTGGCGACGATTCGGATACACTATTGCCGAATGTAAACAAAAATGACAAGATAAGTCAAACGGACTACAGAACACAAAGAATCAAATAAATCTTTTTACCAAGAAATGAAAAATGATCGGAATTTACCTAAAAAACATTAAAATTACTAATAGATCTAGAAAACTGCTACCATATTTTTAGGAAAACAACAGAACACAAAAACCATTCAATAATAACCCTTGCGGAAGATCAAATCAATTTTTCAAAAGTTTTCGCAGAACAGGTGTAGCTGCTCAAATAGTCACAATAGCCAGTACAAAACCAATTACTCAAGATCTAAATGTGAAAGAAGTAAATAACCTACTTTCAATATCAAAACCGTTCATATTAAATCCACACATCAACCGTAATTGATATTATTCAAATGAGCGTTCCATGTATTTTTTAAGCAAGCGCGTTCAAATTTACTCAAATAATAGACCTAGAGACTACTCAAATAACAATTCGAGTAATAGGAATTTTTATAATAGATCTCGGGAAAACTCAAATAGTGACTGGAATAGCAATAACAGCTACCAAAATACATCTGTTATGTAAATACACCTTGTCAAGATAATGACAAGGTTCAATACTAATATTATGCAAAATTCTTTAAGAAAATTTTTCATATAACAGAACACACAAAATTAGATGTTCTAAATATTCATAACAAAATAGTAGATAACCACAAAATATTCATTACAAAATTTATACCAATAGTTAATATAATGAATATTAAACTACAATTCAAAGATAAGGGCACATGAACAAATAGTACTTGCTTTACCTTTTTCCAACAACTTATTAAGCAACCTTCCATTTTTTTCAAAATTCTACTCTATATACAATCAACAACAAAAAAATTTGAAAACATTAACTGAAATTGAAACCATTAACAGACCAATCCAAAAAAAAACTTTCGAACAACCTCATCAATTAAAAAAGCAAAAAATACAAATAAAGCAAATAATGAACTAGATGTATACCACAATTCTCCACCCAAAATCAATTTTTCCTTAGGAAAACTAGGATAATGTGAAACAAACGCAACACTGCAACTAATTCAAGAGGAAGCATATAAAAAAATTAAAATTTTAAAAAAGAATGATGTTCGTCAATCTACTATACTAAACTACTATACTGTACTAATCAATCAGTAAAAAAATTAGAGAACCAAAACCAAAGACCAATGATTTAACAAAAACTCCTTATTTTCAACATTCAGATTTCAAAATACACGAGAGAGCAACAAAAAGTCTTGAGAATATTTAATTTTCAACAAAATCAAAAAATTCAAAGAGATTTTGGATAACTAGCAGACCTATTAGTGAAGTACCCCTGTGTTAATGCCACATCAAAACTTGATGAAGGAAAATACAAACACCACTACATTTACCTCTTAAAATCGACGCAGTTTTTAAGAAAAAATAGGCAAGTAAAGTTCCTATACATTTACAGGAAAAAAAGAACAGACTTTTAGATATTCTTGAAAAATATGAAATTATCTCACCAGTAAACAAAATACAACAATCAAAAAAAAATATACTTATCAAAGTCTTGCCCCTGTTTTTCACCAACTGACATTTTGGTATAAAGACTAAACAAAACCCGAAAAAGCCCATATCACCATCCTTGGAAATAAAACCTTACCCCGATTGTTTCAAAAAAAACAATACCTCAATCAATGAATACGCAGATATTTTAGAACATCTTTTCACATATAATAAAGTAATCTGTCTACTCTTAGCTTAACCTCAATAGCATTTAACAAATCACACTGCGCAAACACATAAGGACATAAAGACGACGTAAACATAGTTTTACTTCAACCAAAATGTTTTCTTCCCAATAGCACCATTTAGATCTAAAAAACACTTTGCAATGATTGTATCACTTGCCAGTTGAATCAACTTTTTGCGCGTCGAAGACAAATTGCAGAAAAACGAGATTTTCAGGGGCAAAAGTTATAGTTCAATCATAAAATTTCATTGTATAAAAAAGCCCTATATTTAAACACTAAAAAACACCTTTTCTGCAGGAAATTTATACTTTCTAGTAATTGTGGACGCATTTACCCATTTTTTAGCATTAAACCCCGTTCCAAACCGTAATGCCTAATATTCTTTCACGACACTTTACGAACGAAGGATATCAAAACTCGGATTACCCGAAATCCTTGTTACAAATAACGGAACACAAGCTGCTAATAATGAACTAATCACAATATTTCACCTATATATTATTAAACATAAACCTAGAATCCAATCTAACCCAATACATTGACCACTGGATTATTTGAAGGCTACAATTGTTCTATCAAAAAATCTCCGATGTATAAGTAACCGAAACAAAAAAACACGCTTGATGGTCAACAGATGTAAAATTATTTCCCTCGCATATAATTCTCAGATCACAACAACTTCTGAAAAATCACCTTATGAAATGTTTCAAGCAAAAGCCACGTAAACCAATAATTTTAACTGCAAACGCCTCGAAAGATGCACAAGAACATTGTAAACCATCAAAAGACTCCGAATGTTTTTTATTCTTCCACTTCACACTCACTCATGATTGAAATTATCTTCAATCAGCACAAATTTTAAAATTAGATTCATTTACCCTCACGGAATGGACTTTAAGAAGAGGTTAAAAAACGCAATAAAAACTTTCAACAAGTTGCAAAGAAATTATCACAAAGACGAAATATTCAATCCCAAATTAATTCATTTTCCAACCAGCTTCAGATTTATAAAGGCCTGAATAGAACCACGCACCAAAGTCAAAACCAAAACTCGATCATTCAAATTGATCGACAATTATATCATCCAAGACGAAACGGGACTTTTGGCTTTGGGACAACATCACGAGTTCAATTCGAATTACCCTCTTCACCTACTTATACCCCTCTCGATTTCTCAACCAAAACACTACAAAGCATCCCTCTGCCTGTAAATTTCAATTCGCAACAAATACACCAAAATTTTCATCAGACTACCTAGGTTTATTACCAACTTCTGAAAAAATCAGAAAAAACCCATTAATCCTTCAACCTCTTCAGAAAGGCTTCCCCATTGGATGGACTATACAATACCCCCAAGGTGAACCAAACCTCGCCAACGACACAATAGTTATTTGATCAGAAATACTACCAGAAACCTACCAGAAACTTTTTGCTTACATCAACACCTTCTGTAACAGGTATATCATAGTTAAATTTATTCACAAAAAAACTTCAACATCATCTAAACATTAGATATCAAGAACTAAAAATTACAAATAAACCCCTAAGTCTGAATCAACTACAGTATAGACACGACATACACAAAGATATCCAAGATCACAACATTCAAATAATAACTCTATAAATAATTAATCTTACCAATAATCCATTATCATTATCTCAATCAGACATTACAGTTCAACCCTTGACTCCTCCTTTTAGTTGCACAGTATCATTTTGCAGATACGATAGATACTTAAAAAAGAGCCTTGGTTATACATCATTTTGAATTTCTTTTAACAGGAATATCATACACATGTAAAAACAAAAAAATTATTGAATAATTTCATTTTCCTCTTAAAACATCTAAAACGAACCATACACAAAAACCCGTCTCCACGAACTTTACCGCAGGACCTTATTGTATCTCACAATGATTGCGAAGTTATTTAACAGAAAACACTACATAAATAAACCAAAAGACACAATGCGAATTCGAACCCCAAGCAGTCGAAACAACTATTTTAATTACAACAATTAACTCAAAAGCTCGGGCTACATATCTCACAAACTATAAAATTACAGGAAATATTTCTGAAAAAAAAACATTGTTCATGATTCTGAAAGGGAAATTAAAGCAAGGGCAGGATTTCATTGAGAATTTGCTATAAAATCTTGAAACGTTAGCACAGGATACAGGAAACTAGCACAGGAAAAAAGACGGCAATATGCGTTCACGGGAAAATGCAAATTAAAAAAAAAAGAAGGCGCTACACAGTGCTGGATCTTCGAGGAGCCGTTTGGCGAAGTCGAGGAAAAATTCCTCGACCATTACCACTCAACTGATAAGTTTTTGGGTTGGGCCCACAATAGATGAAACATCAATCGCGAAACAACAAACTTCACACCAGTGGTCGCACATAACTTATCAAACTATGACCTTCATTGCATCATTCGATCATTAAGCAAAAGTATTCCGAACAATCTCTTCTCGGTGATTCCCTAAGTCTGCTATTCTTAGATTCCTTCAATTTCATGTCGTCTTCACTTTCAACACTTGTCAACACTTTGCCTGTGGAAAAATTCAATCTAATCGACAATTTTTCTCAAAAAGAAAGGATTTTCTATGTAAAAAATTGCAAGAAATTGAATTCTTGAAAAAGAAGGGTTTCTACCCATACAATTGTGTGGAAAATTTTGAAACATTTATTGACCCCGGTTGCCTGCTCGATGACTGTGGAAAAATAATGTAGCCCGTGGTCAATTTAGTGTCAACCCGAGTCAGTACAACCATGCGATTAAAGTTTTCAGTAAGTTTCGCCTGTCGATCAATCGGAAATTGTCACGATCTCTATCTCACCACGGACGTGCTTCTGCTAGATTCAGTCTTCGAAGCGTTGAGATCAGTCTGTTATGAAACTTACGGTGTGGATTGCGCTCATTACTACACAGCGAGTAATTTGTCAGGCGGAGTGTTTCTCAAAAAGTGTAAGTCGGATCTCTAATTACTAACTGAACGCGACCACCTGAAACTAGTAGAAAGAATGATACGGGTTGGAATGTCATCATTATATGCAAAAAAATTTTGGAAGACAAACAACCACTACTTAGCCGATTACGATAAAAACAAAGAATCATCGTATAATTCAAACATAGATCCGAACAGTGTCTATGGAGGCATAATGCATCAATCATTATTCACTAGCCTCAAAAGATTTCTCGTGAGCAGAGGCCCTCGTTGATTTACCGAAACTTATGCTTACAGAAGAGGAGAGTGGGTGGGGATATATAGCTGTGATAGACCTATAGTTCCCGAGGAAGTACACGACTACTTCAAAGATTACCCACCGGCGCCCTCAAAAGAAATCGTTGAATTGTCCGCTTTAGGCATGAACCAAGTACAAATGCTGGGAGAAATGGCAATCACCAGCCTACCGAAGGTACCCAAACTCGTTCAGTCTCTACAGAGAAAAGTGAGTTATGTGCTGGACTACTTGACCCTTCAACTCTTTGTTCAGTTAGGACTAAAGATAACTCACATTCACAGGGTGCAGCAGTTCCGGCAAGCTAAGTGGATGTCTCCATTTGTAGAGTGAAACACTGAGTTGAGGAAAGTAGCAAAGATTCGATTTCAGGAAAATTTTTATGAGTGAACAGTGCATTTGGTAAAACTAGGGAGTCCAAACGTAGCAGAAGGGTTCTAAGTAAAATTCGCAACCAAAACGAGTTAATGCAAAAAGCTTTGCAATAGCTCTCATAAATCTTTTCAAATAATAGATGAAGATTTGGCATCAGTAACATTCAACCCTATATCGAACCGATGGAAAAAATCAACGATAGTTGGAGCAATGATTCTCGACGTAACAACGCCTTAATGTTCAACTTTCACTATACTCAAATGAACTTTTACCTCGAACTGTTTTACTCAGATACGGACAGCTTCATATATGTAGTAAAAACCAACGATGTTTTTGATAAATTGAAGGAAATTAGTGAACAATTTGAATTCTCTTTTTTTTTCAAAAACTTCACCCTTGTACAGCGACTCGATTCGACATAAAGTTTTGAAGTGGAAAGATGAGATCGCAGGGAAAATAATCCAGGAATTTGTTTGCCTAAAGCCGAAACTATATTCTTTGAAGATTCAAATATGTAACTCTGAAGAATTTGGTTTAACCAACAACGATATAAATTCTAAAAGGAACCCTTTAATAGAAAAAAGACTGACAATTAATCAATAATCTATGTCTTATTTTAGATAACAACCAAAAACTCAGCGCTCAAGGTATCATTTGCAATAGTCATAAACTTCTAAGTCATCGAAGATTTAATGACGCCCTGTTTGATAACACGATGTTACGAGTGAAAATATGAGCATTCGGTCTGCTCAACATGAGATTCAATCTATCAGTGTGAACAAACTTGCACCAAACTGTTTCGATTCAAAGCGATTCCTTTGAATGATAATATTGCGACCGTTCGCTTTAAGCAATACCTAACGCTTGAGGATGCTTGTATGAACCAGATTTTTTAGAGGATGAATGGCAGTGGAGCGGGGACATTTTTTCCGCAATCAAGTAATAGCATTTTGCCTGATGTTGATATAATGCCAGAAGACAATTTTGTGGTACCTGATCAAGGATATAGACAACGGAAATTTTCCCATAAAGAGTAAAACACAAATTTGGCTGGTAGTTCTCAAACTGGAAAAGCGCGTACCGCTACACCCAATCATTTTATCTGAAGCACAGGATGTAAACGACAAAATGGGAGAAGTGGGCGAGAACTGCGATTAGAGCAGTTCAGAAAATGAAAATAACTCACCAGTGATTGCTAAGAAATATTGAAAAGTGTGCAACCGCTCTGAATTAGACGACGATTAAATTTTTATACTCCTATTTTATAAAGTTGTCGATTTCAATAATACGCTTCGCATATAATTTTGCAGGGAATAAATTTAGTTTATATAAAATCCACTTGTCTTTATACAATTTAAAAACCACTCACCAATGTAGTTTTAATAAACAACCACAAACAGCGTTGTTTCATTCAATCAATCCAAGTAATCCCTCAGACCAAAGTAGATTTGGACAAATTAAGCAATAAAATTGAACCAGTATCTGAGATTAAGAAAGAAAGTTGTTAGTGACGTTGGTGATTAAGAATGACATGCATTTCAAATCCATTATGCCTGTTTGCAGAGACGTTCGAAAATTTTTCGAGACAAGCGAAAAAATTTCAAGATCCAAAAAATTAAGTTTTGTCAGGGAACCAGCGTTTTGCGACTATGTTTAATAAAATCCTAGTTGAGAGGCCGAAATCAGATGTTTGGTTCCTAAAATTAGGATCCCAGCACTTTGCGGTGATAGTGGGCAAAGCACTGGGAAAAATGTAAAATCTTTGCCCTTGGATCCGAGGAGCCAAAAGTAAGGATATTAGGCACCCACGAGAAGCCTCACCCTCAAAAAACCCCCCCCCCTAAGGATCCCAGGTTAACCCCTGTACTACTGAGCGCTCCAAACAATTTTCAATATCGGGAAAACTCAAATAATTACTGGAATAGAAGCAACAGCTTTAAAATAGATCAAGAAAATTTTCTTTTTAACCCCGTCCAAACACCTCAGTTTCCTCAAGAAGACAAAATCAAAATTATAGAAGTAGTGCGCCAAAACATCAACAATAAATTAATCGGGCTACAAGCTACAGTTGCAAGAGCTCCAGACCCACCAGGAATAGAAAATAAAAAAACTTCAGAACTGCAATTAAATCATATATATTGTGGAGGCACCGACGACGAAAGTGAAAACGAAAAACACATTAGTTGCTATTATGTTAAAATAGAAAACGAATAAGAAACTCCAGTTCTTTTTGATCACTGTCAGAACGAAAATCTCAATAAAAACAATACCGAACTTAGCCAGGACAAGACAACAGAAGTAAGTTATACTCCAGTTTTTGTCAAAAATTATGCCTAAACAAACAATAATAACAAAAGACAACACCAAAACACCTCCGCCTTTGGAAAAGAATTGGAAAATCTCACTTTTTTTGGAAATCCACAGAGCAAAACTTTTCAACCACTAGACCTTGAAATTGATTTTTTGATATATTCAAAAACACGATCAAATGTCATTAAAATTATTACATGGAACGAAATGGATTCACTGCAACCTAAACGTTTACGATACTAAACACTGAGCAATTTAGCAACAGCTCAAAGTAAAACTTAATTTTTTCATATCACAGAACACAAAACACAAGATATACCATTCACTACAAAATATATACCAACAATGACAATAATGAATCGTAAACTACAATTGAAAGATTATCTCACACGAACAAATAGTACCAGCTTCACATTTTTCAACAAATTATCAGGCAACCTTCCAATTTTTTCAAAAATTCACTCTATATACAATCAACAACGAAAAAATTTGAAACCATTAAGTGTTTGTATGTACAAATTTTGAATTTCTCAAAATTACAATACAGTGATCATCAAAAACACACAACAGTGAAAAATGTCTGACCTTAAATTCAGACCAATCCATAAAAAATTTCGAGTAATAATCTCATCAAATAAAAAAGCAAAAAATACCAATACAGCTATTAATGAACTACATGTACACCCCAATTCTCCATACAAAACCAAATTTTTCCTTAGGAATACTAGGATATTGTGAAACAAACGCAACACTGCGTCCAATTCAAGAAAAAGTATTTAAAAAATGTAATTCTAAAAAAAGTAGAGGTTTGTCATTCTACTATACTCAACAAAGAATTATCAATCAAAAATAAAATTACAGAACCAAAGCCAAAGACTGATGATTTCATTTCACAAAAACTCCATATGTTTATTATTCAGGTTCCAAAATGCACAACAGTTACAACAAAAACTCTTAATTATGTTTGATTTCCAAACAAAATCAAATAAATCATTTATTCACCATTACATCTTTCTCTCTAACTTGACGCAGTTTTTTTTTTAAAAAAAACGTGCAATTAGAGTTCTTATACATTAACAGAACAAAATAAACAGACTTTTGATCAGTATGAAACTATCTCACTAGTAAACAAAGTACCAGCTATCCTCTTAAGTAGAAATTGACAAATTCTGCTTTTTCTACGTATAAGTACCAAAAACTAATGCATGAAACTAAATTTGTAAAGCTAATGCGTTTTTTTTTTGAAAATATGATAGCACTTAAAGCCAAATGGCTCAGAAATAACGCCCCTTGGTCGTAATTATTTTTATTTTTATGATTCAATCTTAAACACAAGTTTTTTATCCTATCCCACATGGATTACCAAATGTATAGACAAATCACTGAAAAACGCTCGTTCACTAAACCAAATTATACAAATGGAAACATTTTTGAAAACCATAATTACGAATTTTTGCGAATAAAAAAACAGACACCCAATAGCACAACCAATCTCAACAACACAGATCCAGTCTCAAGACACAACTACAATCAGCAAACATCTAAGAACCCAACAACTCAATCCGTAATTTTCCTTGATTAGAGAAAAACTCAAGCAGTATGCACTGAAAAATGTCTATTTTTTTGCAACAAAATAACACTACTCAACAAATGGAGAAACGAACAAAAATCAATCACATGCTTCAGAAGACGAGGAATATTTTTATAAAAGTCAACAACAAAATAATTCTAATAAGGAAATAAGGACCGATGAAATAAAACTGATCAACTAGATGATAACTTTCAGCCAGAAGTTTTTGATTCCTTTTCCAACCCATCAAAAACAGAGTAAACATAACAAAAACTCCTATAAAATCAAATTTTGCACTACCAAGTCTTAAAAGTCAATCACAGTACACAACGAATACTCAATGCTACCAACCAGTAACATTGAGAAACGAAGGGCCATAACTCTATTATCTACAACAACATGGAAAGTAGCAGGAACCCATTCACAACTTTTACACAAATACCTAAAACAGCAGAATCACATCAAAAGTCTATAAACCCATACCTCATGTCAATCCTTAACTTCAATGTTTTTTTACAGGATCAGACTCTGATTACTCAGTTAAAGATTATCTCAAGGGCAACTTAAACTCAAATAAAGGCCGAGAACCTATAAGTACACCATTTCACCAAATTGGATTCATAGATGTAGAGCACTAAGTCGAACCACACTCAACGGCGCAGCCCAAATTAGTTTTCAGTGCTACACATAAAATTAGTTCCGGATGAAAACGATGTGCAACAGATTTTTCAAAAAAATTGATACAGAAAGAAACAAACAACATCAAAGATTTTTTATGCAACAGAAACTGTACTACGAAAACCAATTTCTCTGAATACACAGGATAATTAGGAACAAAAAAAGGCAGAAATTATAATAAGGCCATGAACACCACGATTGGTAGAATAGCAATAAAGAAAACAGCAACGTATTCATCATCAGTTTGCGAACAAGAAATCGATTTTCGCAAACTCGTAGACAAATTAGAACAAGCAGAACTACCAATGAAATTAGAAGAAACTGACGATTTTGATTTACAAAATATTTCTAATCCTCTAACTTTTTTTTCACAAATAAACAATATACATGACTCTGATAGTAAGTTAGCAGGAAAACCCAATTATTCAGCATAAGCGAAAACAACCCGAATTCCAACGGAAAAACCTCATTTGAAAAAGGGTGTAATTATTGTCGACGATTCGAAAACAGTATTGCCGAATGTAACCAAAAATGATAAGATAAGTCGAACGGACCACAGAACACAAAAAAAAAATACATTTTTTACCAATACATGAAAAAATACATTTTTTATCTACACATTTTTTACCAATAAATTTTTTTACCAATACTCAAGATCTAAATGATCAGAATTTACCTAAAAATCATTCAAATTACTAATAGATCTGGAAAACTGCTACCATATTTTTATGAAAACAACAAAATATAAAAACCATTCAAAATTAACCCTTGCGGAAAATCAAAAAAACTTTTCAAAAGTATTCGCAAAACAGGTATAGCTGCTCAAATAGTCACAATAGCCAGTATGAAACCAATTACTCAAGATCCAAATCTAAAAAAAAAACTCATTTTCAATATCGAAACCGTTCTTATTACATCAACACATTAACCGTAACTGATATTAATCAAATGAGCGTTCCAGATATTCTTCAAGCAAGCGCATTCAATTTTACTCAAATAATAAACCTAGAGACTACTCAAATAACAATTCAAGTAATAGGAATTATTATAATAGATCTCGGGGAAACTCAAATGTTTACTGGAATAGAAACAACAGCTACCAAAACACATCAAGAAACTACTCTAACTCACCACGTCATATTAATTTCTCAAAAAGACAAAATCAAAACGAAAGAAGGAGTACGCCAAAACATCAAAAATATTTTTATCAGGAACAATCTATAGTTGAAACAACTCCAAACCCTTCAGGAGTAGAGAATACAGAAATTTCAGAACTGCAATTGAATCATATATATTGTGAAAGCACCGACCACGAAAGCGAAAAGGAAAACACAATAGTTAAATTTTGTTAAAATTAGAAAAGGAATAAGAAACTGCAGAATGTTTTTGATCACTATCAGAACGAAAATCTCGATCATTAACGAACTTAGCAAAGACCAAACAACAGACCTTGAAATTTATTTTTTGATAGAATCAGGAGCGCAATGAAACATCATTTAATCATCATATCATTCAAAACCCTTTAAGAAAACTTTTCATATAACAGAACACAAAAAATTATATGTAGTAAATATTCATAACAAAATAGTAGATAACCACAAAACATTCATTACAAAATTTATACCAATGATTAATTTAATGAATAGTAAAATACAATTCAAAGATAAAGGCACATGAACAAATAGTACTTGCTTTACCTTTTTCCAACAACTTATTAAGCAACCTTCCATTTTTTTTCTTCAAAATTCTACTCTATATACAATCAACAACGAAAGAAAATGAAACCATTAACTGTTTTTTTTTGTAAACAACTTGAATCTTTCATTTTACAAAACATTATTGATCAAAAACACACAAAAATGGTAAATGTCTGAACTTGAGTTCAGACCAATCCAAAAAAATTTTTAAATAACAACCTCATCAATAAAAAAAGCAAAAAATACAAATACAGCAAATAATGAACTACATGTATACCACAATTCTCCACCCACAATCAATATTCTCTAGGGAAACTAGGATAATGTGAAATGAACGCAACACTGCATCCAAGTCAGGAAGGAGCATATAAAAAAATAATTCTGAAAAAGGTAGAGGTTTGTCAATCTACTATACTCAACAAAAAATATCGATGAAAAATAAAATTCCAGAACCAAAACTGAAAACTGATGATTTCATTTCACAAAAACTCCATATTTTTAATATTCAGGTTCCAAAATGCACAAAAGATACAACAAAATTTCTTAAGTATGTTGATTACCCGAAATCCTTGTTACAGATAACGGAACACAATCTGCTAACAATGAATTAATCACATTTTTTCACCTATAGATTAATAAACATGAATCCCGAATCTAACCCAATACATTGACCACTGGATTAGTTGAAGGCTACAATTGTTCACTACCAGAATATCTTCGATGTATAAGTAACGGAAACAACAAAAAAAACGCTTAATGGTCAAGCAAAAAAAATCACTCAACACAGAATTAACCTCATTTTATATGCAGAATTATGCTCTTCGAGAAAAGAAACAGAGTTATTTTTCTTACTGGACTCCATATTGTTAAAACACCTCAAAAAACCATTGCTCCCAAACAACCTGAAATTTTAACATCATTACAAAAGTCAACAAATAAAACAACGAAAAACATTCCAGGAAAACACTCTAAAGTTACCGCCGCAACTATAAAAGAACGAATCGAAAATTACATGACCAAACTTTGGTACCTGAAACAAAAGAAGAATTACAATAACGCCAATCATCTCGAGTCCGAAATTCACCGAGAAAAGATTTAAAATAATTATACTTCAATCTAAGTTCTTTTTCACAAATCAATAATATACAAGACTCAGATAGTGAGTTAGCAAAAAAACCCAATTAATTAGCATAAACAAAAATAACCCAATTTTCAAAGGAAAAACCTCATTTGAGAACTGTTGTAATTATTGGCGACGATTCGGATACACTATTGCCGAATGTAAACAAAAATGACAAGATAAGTCAAACGGACTACAGAACACAAAGAATCAAATAAATCTTTTTACCAAGAAATGAAAAATGTTCGGAATTTACCTAAAAAAACATTAAAATTACTAATAGATCTAGAAAACTGCTACCATATTTTTAGGAAAACAACAGAACACAAAAACCATTCAATAATAACCCTTGCGGAAGATCAAATCAATTTTTCAAAAGTTTTCGCAGAACAGGTGTAGCTGCTCAAATAGTCACAATAGCCAGTACAAAACCAATTACTCAAGATCTAAATGTGAAAGAAGTAAATAACCTACTTTCAATATCAAAACCGTTCATATTAAATCCACACACAAACCGTAATTGATATTATTCAAATGAGCGTTCCAGGTATTTTTTAAGCAAGCGCGTTCAAATTTACTCAAATAATAGACCTAGAGACTACTCAAATAACAATTCGAGTAATAGGAATTTTTATAATAGATCTCGGGAAAACTCAAATAGTGACTGGAATAGCAATAACAGCTACCAAAATACATCTGTTATGTAAATACACCTTGTCAAGATAATGACAAGGTTCAATACTAATATTATGCAAAATTCTTTAAGAAAATTTTTCATATAACAGAACACACAAAATTAGATGTTCTAAATATTCATAACAAAATAGTAGATAACCACAAAATATTCATTACAAAATTTATACCAATAGTTAATATAATGAATATTAAACTACAATTCAAAGATAAGGGCACATGAACAAATAGTACTTGCTTTACCTTTTTCCAACAACTTATTAAGCAACCTTCCATTTTTTCAAAATTCTACTCTATATACAATCAACAACAAAAAAATTTGAAAACATTAACTGAAATTGAAACCATTAACAGACCAATCCAAAAAAACTTTCGAACAACCTCATCAATTAAAAAAGCCAAAAATACAAATAAAGCAAATAATGAACTAGATGTATACCACAATTCTCCACCCAAAATCAATTTTTCCTTAGGAAAACTAGGATAATGTGAAACAAACGCAACACTGCAACTAATTCAAGAGGAAGCATATAAAAAAACTAAAATTTTAAAAAAGCATGATGTTCGTCAATCTACTATACTAAACTACTATACTGTACTAATCAATCAGTAAAAAAATTAGAGAACCAAAACCAAAGACCAATGATTTAACAAAAACTCCTTATTTTCAACATTCAGATTTCAAAATACACGAGAGAGCAACAAAAAGTCTTGAGAATATTTAATTTTCAACAAAATCAAAAAATTCAAAGAGATTTTGGATAACTAGCAGACCTATTAGTGAAGTACCCCTGTGTTAACGCCACATCAAAACTTGATGAAGGAAAATACAAACACCACTACATTTACCTCTTAAAATCGACGCAGTTTTTAAGAAAAAATAGGCAAGTAAAGTTCCTATACATTTACAGGAAAAAAAGAACAGACTTTTAGATATTCTTGAATAATATGAAATTATCTCACCAGTAAACAAAATACAACAATCAAAAGCAAATATACTTATCAAAGTCTTGACCCTGTTTTTCACCAACTGACATTTTGGTATAAAGACTAAACAAAACCCGAAAAAGCCCATATCACCATCCTTGGAAATAAAACCTTACCCCGATTTTTTCAAAAAAAAACAATACCTCAATCAATGAATACGCAGATATTTTAGAACATCTTTTCACATATAATAAAGTAATCTGTCTACTCTTAGCTTAACCTCAATAGCATTTAACAAATCACACTGCTCAAACACATAAGGACATAAAGACGACGTAAACATAGTTTTACTTCAACCAAAATGTTTTCTTCCCAATAGCACCATTTAGATCTAAAAAACACTTTGCAATGATTGTATCACTTGCCAGTTGAATCAACTTTTTGCGCGTCGAAGACAAATTGCGGAAAAACGAGATTTTCAGGGGCAAAAGTTATAGTTCAATCATAAAATTTCATTGTATAAAAAAGCCCTATATTTAAACACTAAAAAACACCTTTTCTGCAGGAAATTTATACTTTCTAGTAATTGTGGACGCATTTACCCATTTTTTAGCATTAAACCCCGTTCCAAACCGTAATGCCTAATATTCTTTCACGACACTTTACGAACGAAGGATATCAAAACTCGGATTACCCGAAATCCTTGTTACAAATAACGGAACACAAGCTGCTAATAATGAACTAATCACAATATTTCACCTATATATTATTAAACATAAACCTAGAATCCAATCTAACCCAATACATTGACCACTGGATTATTTGAAGGCTACAATTGTTCTATCAAAAAATCTCCGATGTATAAGTAACCGAAACAAAAAAACACGCTTGATGGTCAACAGATGTAAAATTATTTCCCTCGCATATAATTCTCAGATCACAACAACTTCTGAAAAATCACCTTATGAAATGTTTCAAGCAAAAGCCACGTAAACCAATAATTTTAACTGCAAACGCCTCGAAAGATGCACAAGAACATTGTAAACCATCAAAAGACTCCGAATGTTTTTTATTCTTCCACTTCACACTCACTCATGATTGAAATTATCTTCAATCAGCACAAATTTTAAAATTAGATTCATTTACCCTCACGGAATGGACTTTAAGAAGAGGTTAAAAAACGCAATAAAAACTTTCAACAAGTTGCAAAGAAATTATCACAAAGACGAAATATTCAATCCCAAATTAATTCACATTTTCCAACCAGCTTCAGATTTATAAAGGCCTGAATAGAACCACGCACCAAAGTCAAAACCAAAACTCGATCATTCAAATTGATCGACAATTATATCATCCAAGACGAAACGGGACTTTTGGCTTTGGGACAACATCACGAGTTCAATTCGAATTACCCTCTTCACCTACTTATACCCCTCTCGATTTCTCAACCAAAACACTACAAAGCATCCCTCTGCCTGTAAATTTCAATTCGCAACAAATACACCAAAATTTTCATCAGACTACCTAGGTTTATTACCAACTTCTGAAAAAATCAGAAAAAACCCATTAATCCTTCAACCTCTTCAGAAAGGCTTCCCCATTGGATGGACTATACAATACCCCCAAGGTGAACCAAACCTCGCCAACGACACAATAGTTATTTGATCAGAAATACTACCAGAAACCTACCAGAAACTTTTTGCTTACATCAACACCTTCTGTAACAGGTATATCATAGTTAAATTTATTCACAAAAAAACTTCAACATCATCTAAACATTAGATATCAAGAACTAAAAATTACAAATAAACCCCTAAGTCAGAATCAACTACAGTATAGACACGACATACACAAAGATATCCAAGATCACAACATTCAAATAATAACTCTATAAATAATTAATCTTACCAATAATCCGTTATCATTATCTCAATCAGACATTACAGTTCAACCCTTGACTCCTCCTTTTAGTTGCACAGTATCATTTTGCAGATACGATAGATACTTAAAAAAGAGCCTTGGTTATACATCATTTTGAATTTCTTTTAACAGGAGTATCATACACATGTAAAAACAAAAAAATTATTGAATAATTTCATTTTCCTCTTAAAACATCTAAAACGAACCATACACAAAAACCCGTCTCCACGAACTTTACCGCAGGACCTTATTGTATCTCACAATGATTGCGAAGTTATTTAACAGAAAACACTACATAAATGAACCAAAAGACACAATGCGAATTCGAACCCCAAGCAGTCGAAACAACTATTTTAATTACAACAATTAACTCAAAAGCTCGGGCTACATATCTCACAAACTATAAAATTACAGGAAATATTTCTGAAAAAAAAACATTGTTCATGATTCTGAAAGGGAAACAAAACTAAACTCGACTATGACCCGTACTTCTAATGTAATATTGAAAAATTATCACATCTTAATCCCGAAGACTGTCAAAACGAACTGAATCATTTACAAAAAGCAAACCAAAAAAGCAAAACTCGAACACTTTTCACACTTCCCAGATTCAACAGATGTACATCAACTTGAACAAAATCGAGGCCATATACGTCTAGATCAAAAAATCTCCTGCCACGTTGCGTACGAAAGTTTAATTTACGACCATCATGATAAATTTTGGATATCACACATTTGATTAATTGTTCCATCCAATTGTGTAGCTTGCAAAAAAGACTCATGATACCGAGAAATGAAATTTTTGGTTGGAAAATTCAAGTTCCAGTTATACGCCATTTAAAAGATGATGCTAAATTTTATCAAGGATTTTGCTTACTCTGTAAAAAGGATCAAGGATATTGCGATCCAACCACCCGCACGCAGGCAACCATTGTCTGTCTTCCCGAAGACCAATTTACTATATTTCAAGTTGCTAAAATTGCAGCAAGAAATATTCTATTCCACAAAAATGGTTTCATCGCTTCTATACCGTTTGAACAAGTTAATCAAATTAGAAAAAATTATCAGCTGAAAGTCCTTATAGAAACATACAAGGTTTTGAAAATAAATTGACACGTTTTCAAATATACCCTGATACTGAATTAGCATGCAATTATTGGAAACCACTAATTAGTACTCATTCTCTGAATTACGAATTGAATATGAAAAAGGATTGATGATTCAAAACGTGCTTCAAATCAAAAACAGAAACTACGAAAAACCTTACATACCAGTCACACTGCAAAGCAAAACGGACGAATCGTTTGAAAATTTCCACCAAAAATAGTGACATTACACGCTTACAAGAATTGATACTAAAGATTCACACATAATTTGGAGCAAGGTATTCAGAAATCCATCTCGACAAGAAACTTGACCACACTATAAGTAGAATTTTTCAAGAATGTTATCATCAGAAGTTGAAGCACTCTATCATTTATATGAACTTGAAAGAACACAAATTTTACAATCATTCTCATAAGCTGTATTAAAAATCTCCCATTCAGGACACCTAGTCTCAGGCAACCGCTCAAGTGTTTTTGATTACGAAGAAAAACAACCTTTGTTACTAAACTTGAACTAAAAATTCTCGTCACTCTATGTTTTTGAAGACAGTGGAGAATACCAAAGAATACCGACAAAATTAAAAAAAAAAAACATTTTGTAGATACATCATTACGACGTGCTTTTTTTGGAATACCGTTAACCCATGAGGGTCAAAAGATAGCCACAACGCAGTACAACTAAATTCAGACGAAGACAAAAATGATCTTTTCACGTCATACCCCATTTTAAAGCCTCTTTAAAAAAATACTCATCATATCCGTAAACAACAATTTCAAACAGTTTCCACAAAAAACGACATTATTCAACGGGCAATCAACAGATCAAAATTTCTGAAAACTCGCCAAAACATTGGGCTTCTCTGATATCTACACACAAGATTACAGTGGATATTTTTATGTTATCAAAACCTATATCTACCTAAACGGAGAAAATTATTGACCTCAAAATATATCTCCAATGAAAAACCGAGGGTTTTTAGATATAAAAGGTGACCTCTTAGAATTCTTATGATGGCGCTATTACATTCTATGAAAATTAAAAATTTCTTATACAATGCTTAGTTTCATCGGATTTTAACTTAATAAACAAGTATTTAAAGCATACACATGTCAACAAACAAGCAAGCGTAAGCTGAATTTTATTTGCGGGACATTTTGGACTTTTCTCGACATCTATCAATAAAAAACTATTAGACCCACAAATTAGCGAATACAATAAGAAAATTTCAACAAAACCAAACACATACTACAACCAGAGCAACATAAATGTTTTCAGCCCACAATGCGCCGCCAAATTGGATCTTTCAGCCGTTACCTCTCTTATCCTTCCAACGTTCAATAACAACCTTCTGACAATTCAAGTTCCATCCGCTTTTTTTTTTCTTGCAATTTTTAGCCCCAGTTTTCAAATTTCCCACCTAACTCACCTCACATGCTCTCCGATGATTTTATACGAACAGTTTTTGATACTAATAAGTCTCTATATAACCCCGCCTTTGACACTCTTGACAAAATTTTAGACTCTCATCCAAGCCCCAATAATTTCTCGCAACCCCATTATTTTCTCCCACAGTAACCATCCCCTATTCCAGTTCCTCTTATACTGATGCAAACCCCATTCTTTACCCCCTCTCTAGTAACCTCTCTGATACTTCAAGCCCTATCACAGACGACCAAATTGAACATGACCTCGACGTTTTTATCCAACACCAACAATAAACTCATAACAGTAACCGACATTTTACTATCCATCGACTCACTAAATCAGCTTCACCGTCGGAAACAACGATATCATCCTTTCGTAATGCTCCCACTCATGCACAACACATTATCATGGGCAGAAAGTACCTCAAGAATCCATCTATATAATTAACCAACCGACCATCCTCATCACGACTCATTCGTAGAAACCACCCTAGACAAACTAACTTGTCGATACTGTTATTCGAAAACATCCCATTTTTCCCTCAATGATCACATGATATCACCAAAGCGCATAACCAATGCGACACCTTCTCCTGGATATCGTTTTTTAACTTCACTAAGGTTTTGAAAATACCATTGAGAAGAAACAAAGGCGGTGAACTTGATACCACCATAAACTACCAATTAATTAACGCACGGCAACTCAAAAACCTCATTGATATCGCATGTATTCAATTGTTTTATCCGTCGTAATACTAACTCACTTCCCACCACGCACTACGAACACACAGTCATCTTCTATTTGGACATCCAAGCTTTCAAAATACCCTTTATAGAAAACAATTACAATTTTAATTTCAACGACCAGCTGTCTAAAATGTCATGCAGAATACTCACCATGAAATTACTGCCACTCCTGAAGAATTCAATACCATCCGCACACTTGATTTTCTTTGGCCACTTGTACGAACTAAGAACGTCATTCACAAGCTCGTAAAGCTTTTAATGCACTAACTCACAACTGAAACTTCCTCAATGGTTTTTTTCGTAATCCAATCACGCTATGTATGAATTCATTTTATTTTAGTTTAATATTGAGGTTTCATTTAAAATTTTTCTATGCTGGCCTCACCAATTTTTTTTTAGATTTCAACATAAAATTCTGAAAGCAATAAAAAAGTCAAAATATAAAATGAAACTATTGTAAATTTTTTAAATCTATATGCTAACTGTTTGTTGTAAATTTCTATACTGCAGTGTTTTTTTTTACGCCGCCATAATTTAATACAAGGACGCAGTAAATTTTCTATACAAAGTTATGATATAATAAAAAGTTATAAATTTAGATAAGAAATAACTTTTTTAGGAGTTCTTTGTGAGTTTCCCAGTTTGCTATTTGACTCGCCCTAGTTTTACGCACTCTTTTCCACAGTTTAACCTAACTCTCATCTATGATATTTGAAAATAAATGAATTTCTACTTTGAAAACGAACTGATAACAACTTTAACTTGCTTTCTTATCTTTCAAACTTTCCCCTAACCCGGCTGCAAGAAAGAACTAAGCTAAGCTTAAAACGCAATTGCAGCTTACTAATACCAACATACCAAAAACACGTACAGAAATACTCACGGTATTCAAACCAGATTGAAGTCAAGTTAAACTAGAGAAACGTTCATTTTGAACTTGAATTTGAAGTTTCAATAAGACCACATGAAATGCTAATAAACTAAGATAAGACGAACCAAAAATCCTTAGTTTTTCAGAAAGGATACAAAAAAAATTAAGAAGAAAACACCTGATACAAAAAAAGAATGAAAAAGTTACACACAAGTAGAAAATCTACTCAAAAAGACACTGAAAAAAACTCTTTACTGACCTCTGCCAACAACTCATCAAAATAACAGAACTAATTCAAACGCTTTTGCGAAAAAAACCATCAAAGATCATTACGAAAACTGATTTTATCAGAAAAGGCAAATATATAATGTAAAACATTTCTCAAAGAAACGAGCAGTAAAAAAGAGATGAAACTCGACGCATTCCGACTCTGGAATGGCAAATCTAATGGTTTTGTTGCCGCAGTCATAACACTCACAGTATATGAAGTAAAGAGCCAATATTGAAGCAAAGGTATCCATTGAACAAGAACAATTGCCAACTCGATTTTGAATTCAAAAATTCGGAACGTAGTGAGAGAAGTCAATCTTATTCTGGCTATTTAAAAAAAAGTTGAGAATGCGCGTAGTCTTGCTCTACTTAACAATTTCGACATATCATTAGATGAAAATGCAGCCTCGATACAAATCTTCTACTCACTACAATCCTCGTCAATCTAATCTCTGCTTCTTTCTCGACAGCAACTATTTCACCGAACCGAGCAACTGTCACTCTTCTCGCAAGAATACCAGTACATAATACTTCTATTTAAACAAGGAAATAGAAACGTTAGATTGGGATCGGTATTAGACTAAGAACTTTCACGAATCTATCCGGCTAAAAATTCGAAAGCGTAACGAACAGACGGTGAATTCTATCAGAAATCAATCTATGAGAAAGCCACCCATAAGCTACTTTTCTATACAGATACTAATTGTTTCTCATCCAACAAAAGATCACAAAATTTTCTCGAAAAAAGTTCTAAAATCAATTCACCTCTCAATCGAAACAAGATAATTGTTGATTCTACATACTTTGAGTAAACAGAAGAATCGAAGCATGTCATTAAAAATTAATATCAAATGTTACGTTGCATTTGGTTGCTACAGCTTCTGCTTTTCTTAAGTCACGCGGTCTAGTTGTTACCGCTTTTGTCTATCAAACAAGATCGGGGCCTGAAATCCACCAGAAATTTTTTCTGGCTTGAAACAAATTAGTTTGAGTTAAGTTTTGATCTGAAATCAGATTCAAATTTTTAAAGAAAATTCCTCCTACATATATACATTTTGTAAGAAAACTCTGGTCGGAAATTTAGATTACAACTCAGCATTTCTAACCAAAAATTACAACTTGCCAAAAAACTTAGTAGTTTGGTACACGTATTTTTGCGTTGAAGCTAGGTAAAATGTGGGTACAGGTAGTTTTGCTTTATGAAACAAAGGTGACAAAATTGAATTTAGACAGGAATTTTTCTTTTTAATGATTTTTTTTCTGACTTTCGAAAAAACGAAATAAAATGCTTCGTGTGGTTTTTGCAGTCAATTTTCACCAATCGAAGTAATTATTTTCAACCAAATTTTTTATACCCTAATAAAGATACTGATTCCCTGAGTTTGAATTAAAAATACATTTCATCTCAGATAACTTTTTTGTAAAGCTCTGAGGATTTTAAAATTGACAAATATGCCATGTTGTTGTCTAAATTATTTGCGCTTTGAAGAGTTTATTCATAATGAATAGAGCGTAACGCGAATTATTTATGCGCGGCGAATTATTGCGTGTTCCAACAAATTCGTTCTAAATCGAATTGAGGCTAGCTAATTGG